>NC_061826.1:31738013-31740513 GCF_019202785.1 Penaeus chinensis | reverse complement strand
ACTTGCATCTGTGGCAGACAGATGTCCTCGGCGAGATATTCGTATTGTGCTGGGCGACTTCAATGCGGTATCCGGCTGTGATCGAGCTGGCTACGAGATGTCTGTCGGTCCTCATGGCTCAGGAGCTGATGCTGGCAGTGAGAATAGCCTCCTTTTCCGTGACTTTGCTAGGTCCCAGAAATTGAGGATTTCTGGCTCCTGGTATCAGCGTTCTGTCCCGCATCGCTGGACTTGGTACAGCGATACAGGAAGAGTGGCCAAGGAGATCGACCACATCCTCGTTAGCACTCGATGGAGGATCCTCCAGAACTGCAGGGTATATCGAAGCGCTGAGTTCTGTGGAACTGACCATAGAATAGTGGTGGCTACTCTCCGGGTCCACTTTAGAACCCCCCGCCGCCCAAATGAACACCCTCGGGTGTTTAATTTGGACAGATTGAGGGAGGACGAGTGTACCCGGGGGTTTGCCGAGGCTATCTCTGGTCGTCTCACAGCACTCGAGGGCCAGACAGACCCTGTTCTTATGTGGGATACCTTCAAGCGTGAAACGCTTGATGCAGCTCAGGAATCCATTGGTGAACGCCCAAGAACAAGACAGAATTCCATCTCGCAGGAGACGCTGGAAGCCACAGATGCTTGTCGTGCGGCTCGACTGTCAGGGGATCGCACTTTGCACCGCTCTCTGGTGCGCAGCACTAGGTCACTGTTGAGAAGGGATAAGGAACAGTTTATCAGTAGTCTTGCAGAGGAGGTCGAAAGCCATTTCCTTGTAAATGACCTTCGTCCTGCCTACCAAGCTCTGAGAAAGCTGAACCAAGCCCCCCTCACAGACGGCTGCAGTCCGCTCAGCAAGTGGCCAGATAATCTCAGATCCTGATGGGGTGCGTGTGCGTTGGGCTGAGTATTTTGAGCAGTTGTATAAGGTTGATCCACCAACAGTTAACATGGATGCGGGTAATGTTGAGACTCCTCTGCCAGATCCACCCATCAGCGAGGATCCACCCTCCCTGACCGAAATCAGGGGGGCGATCTCCAAGCTGAAGAGTGGTAAAGCAGCAGGTGTCTGTGGCATCCCAGCCGAATTGTTAAAGGCTGGTGGAGAACCTATGGCAAGGGGCTTGCATGCAGTCCTGTCTGCCATCTGGCAGACTGGTACCTTTCCCCCTGACCTGCTGAGGGGTGTGGTCATCCCTCTCTGGAAGGGGAAAGGGGATCGGTGGGACTGCAGCAATCACCGAGGCATTACACTACTCAGTGTACCAGGCAAGGTACTCGCACACATCTTACTGAGACGTATCAGGGACCACCTGTTGAGGCACCAAAGACCGGAGCAATCTGGTTTCACTCCTGGTAAGTCCACAATAGACCGCATCCTGGCGCTTCGAATCATTATAGAACGCCGTCGTGAGTTCGGACGTGGGCTGCTCGCAGCCTACATCGATCTCAAGAAGGCGTTTGACACGGTGCATCGCGAATCTCTCTGGGAGATCTTGAGACTAAGAGGAATTCCAATAAGGATTATTGGACTAATAGCAAACCTGTATACAGGCACTGAAAGTGCTGTAAAGTGTGGTGGGGGCCTGTCGAGCTTCTTCCCTGTTAGTTCAGGGGTGAGGCAAGGCTGTGTTCTTGCACCAACACTTTTCAACACTTGCATGGATTGGATACTGGGTAGAGCTACTGTCCAAAGTCACTGTGGAGCAACTCTGGGCAATATCAAGGTTACAGACCTTGACTTTGCCGATGATGTTGCCGTACTCTCTGAATCTCTGGAAACCCTTGTAGCGGCTCTTGATGCATTTAGCAATGAAGCAAAGCCCCTGGGGCTAGAGGTCTCCTGGACCAAGACCAAGATCCAGGATTTTGGGGGCCTGCTAGGAGACCCTGTACAGTCGATACGTGCTTGCGGGGAAAACATCGAAGTCACAAAGAGCTTTATATACCTCGGTAGTGCATTTCACGACTCTGGGCTGTCAGACCAAGAAGTCAGTAGACGGATTGGCCTGGCAGCAGGGGTCATGAAATCTCTCGACAAGAGTATTTGGAGATGTCGGTACCTGTGCAGAAGGACCAAGTTACGTGTTTTCAAGGCCCTGATACTGCCAGTTTTACTCTATGGTAGTGAAACTTGGACACTATCTTGTGCTCTGGAATCTTGTCTTGATGCCTTTTGTAACAGATCCTTGCGCCGGATCATGGGGTACAGTTGGCGGGACCATGTGTCCAACCAACGGCTGCACCGTGAGACCGGTACAGGACCTGTTACTTGCACAATCCGTGATCGCCAACTCAGGCTATATGGCCACTTGGCTCGACTCCCACAGGATGATCCTGCCCATCAGGTTGTCTCTGTCCGAGACAACCCTGGGTGGAGGAGGCCTGTGGGACGACCGAGAAGGTCGTGGCTTGGGCAAATCGATCAAACCTGTCGTGAGGAACTAGAGATGGGCCGGGCCCCTGCCTGGCGGCTCGCCATGAGGGATCCTCGTAGGAGGAAGCG
>NC_061826.1:31728013-31730513 GCF_019202785.1 Penaeus chinensis | reverse complement strand
ATTTTTCTCACCCGAATAACGAGAGATAAATGTCAAGTCTCTCGCCCGCACACCAATAGCAGCGAGATATAGTACGAGGTTGAGCCAGGCTTAACTACTAAACGCTAGGACATTGGCCAATATGCCGAGCTAGGAACAAGGTGATATAGCTTTATGAGTGGATATATAGTAGCGGAATATTGCCTCATTCCATGGAGGGTCGTATGAATATTTTTCCCTTTTTTTCTCTCTTTTTTTTTTTCCTCTCTCTCTCACTTTCTCTCTCTCCATCCCTCCCTTCCTTTCCTCTCTCTCTCTCTCCTACTCTCTCCTCAACGCAACAGCGATGGTTATAACGTAAATATCGGAGTTATCATCTTATTAAACAAAGTTCAGAGTCAAAAAAAATAAAAAGGAATGCGAACATTATGGCAAATAACGCTGGCATATTCGTGAAATTATTACACCATAACGGCTGTCGCTTCTTGCACTCGCCGTTTCTTTGCCTCTTCTTTTTTATCAAAACCGTTTCATATTTACGTTTATGAGTGACAAGGTTTGGATTTTTTTTTTTTAAATGTATATCCCACTTTACATATAAACTTGTATGTATTTATAGATGGGTAGACATGTATATAGATATATAGATATATAGACAGATTGATACAAAGATACATTTATAAATAGAGAGATATGTAGAAATGATAGAAAGACAGCCAATTATATAGAGTTAGATAGATAGGAATATAGTCACAGACATGCACGCGTCTGTGCATGAGTGTGTACGACTATATTACATATATATATATATATAAATATATATATATATATATATATATGTGTGTGTGTGTGTGTGGTGTGTGTGTGTGTGTGTGTGGTGTGTGTGTGTGTGTGTGGTGTGTGTGTGTGCATATACATATTATAGATAGATAGCTAGATAAATACACACACACACACACACGCACACACACACACACACACGCACACACACACACACATATATATATATATTATATATATATATATATATAAATATATATATATATACACACACACACACATATATATATATATATACATATAGATACACACATGCACATTTGCATATATATATATATATTAATTATTGTAATGATTATATTAGTAACATTGTTCTTTCCTTTCCTCTCATGTTGTTTATTGTTTATTCACCTACTTCGTTTCATTATGAGATTCTCGTATTTTATAGTCATTATCCCTCAACTTACCCGGGAAATGGCCGTGGCATGGGGAGGAGGAGGATCAGATGAGATGGAAGATTGAGGGAAGAATGGGGAAAGGATGAGAGGGGGAGAGGGACAGGGGCAGGAGAAAGACGGAAGGAAAAGGGAGGGGGAATTAGACAAATGGGAGAGGAGTACTGTGAGATAGAAGGGAAAGAAGGAGATAATGGAGGGGAGGGGAGAAGCACCGGTGAGTTAGAGGGAAGGGGAAGTGGAGGGAGATGGGAAAGGGTGAAATAGGGGGAAAGGAAACGGGGATAACATGACGGTTAAGAAGAGGGAGAAAGAATGAGGGAGACGGAGTGGCACCACTGTACCAAGAATATTTTTTAAAAAGTAGAAAGGATAAAAAGTCTGCACAAAGAAGGTGTTTCAAAATTGGGCATTTTTCTCACCCGAATAACGAGAGATAAATGTCAAGTCTCTCGCCCGCACACCAATAGCAGCGAGATATAGTACGAGGTTGAGCCAGGCTTAACTACTAAACGCTAGGACATTGGCCAATATGCCGAGCTAGGAACAAGGTGATATAGCTTTATGAGTGGATATATAGTAGCGGAATATTGCCTCATTCCATGGAGGGTCGTATGAATATTTTTCCCTTTTTTTCTCTCTTTTTTTTTTTCCTCTCTCTCTCACTTTCTCTCTCTCCATCCCTCCCTTCCTTTCCTCTCTCTCTCTCTCCTACTCTCTCCTCAACGCAACAGCGATGGTTATAACGTAAATATCGGAGTTATCATCTTATTAAACAAAGTTCAGAGTCAAAAAAAATAAAAAGGAATGCGAACATTATGGCAAATAACGCTGGCATATTCGTGAAATTATTACACCATAACGGCTGTCGCTTCTTGCACTCGCCGTTTCTTTGCCTCTTCTTTTTTATCAAAACCGTTTCATATTTACGTTTATGAGTGACAAGGTTTGGATTTTTTTTTTTTAAATGTATATCCCACTTTACATATAAACTTGTATGTATTTATAGATGGGTAGACATGTATATAGATATATAGATATATAGACAGATTGATACAAAGATACATTTATAAATAGAGAGATATGTAGAAATGATAGAAAGACAGCCAATTATATAGAGTTAGATAGATAGGAATATAGTCACAGACATGCACGCGTCTGTGCATGAGTGTGTACGACTATATTACATATATATATATATATATATATATATATATATATGTGTGTGTGTGTGTGTGTGTGTGTGTGTGTGTGTGTGTGTGTGTGTGTGTGTGTGTGTGTGTGTG
>NC_061826.1:31703013-31705513 GCF_019202785.1 Penaeus chinensis | reverse complement strand
TTGCAACAGGTTAATCGCCTTTCATGATGAATATTTAGAAAAATGAAAGTTAATAATTCACATTTCTCTTTTGAGTTGTATCTCGTAACATGTAATTAGGAAAGCTAACACTAAAGAAAATGATAACAGAAACTGAATAATGACTAAATTAATAAATGAATGAATGAATAGATATGCAAATATTATAGCAAAAAATGCCAAACTGATGAGATGGGAATTCGAATCAAATATTGCCTGTAAAAACACTTGTGAATTATTGCTGTACTCTTGCTTGTATCAGTTTCAACAATTTATCTTTATTTTGTATAACGGTATTAGTGAGTTGATATCCAGCGCTTGTTTTTAAATACTCTGAAATTAAGAGCTAACTTATCAAAAGCAATTCAGTATCTTTTTTTTTTTTTTTTTTAAATGTGTCTATTCTCTGATATTACTCATGATGAAATATTATCATGTCAACAGCTGCAACATACATACAGTACAGGCATCTTTTCATCTTTTCCTGTGAGTAACTGGTAAGTTTGTTGACTATGTGTGTGTGTAAAACCACTTATCAGAGAGACAACTGGGTGTTTCTTATCCCTACCTTTGCTAATCACACTGTTCAGGAACAAAGGTGGACTTCTCGGTTCAGGAATACCTTTTAGATTTCAATGACTTAGCTATAACAAAGACCATTGGACAAATACATATCTATAGGCACACAGGACTAACAATACACACATAATGAGACGGATAAAACAACATACATATCACTAGAAATGTGGTGCTAAACATGCACCTCTAGATCACTAATGCTATACAAGAAATAATGTGCACAGATACACACAGATTTTTAGTTAATAATGAGATATTTTTTCTTAAAACTACATGGCTGAGGAAAAATATATACTGAATGTTAAGTTAGACAAAGAAAAATTCCGAATAGGTTGAATAAACAGGAATATCATCGTTACATATATTCTGTGACGATCCATGGAAAAGATTAAAGCTTAAAAGAATTTATAACAGACTGCTTTCTGAAGAGAAAGAGTTAAAGACAGTCGAATGGAGAAAATATCGTTGGAATTCGTGAAGAGTGATATCCAATCTAGACTGATGTAGAACAAATTTATATCATTTGATTAACGAGGTTATTATTTGTTAATAACTCCTACACCTGGCTAATACCGTTCCTTCTAAACATTTCCGAATCGGCCGTTCGTATTCATCTTTATTTTCGCAGTCGAGTCCATGTTGCTAACACATTGTCATTTATCGTTTTGATGCAATATAACAGAATGCATGAATTATGAAAGAAAAATAATAATTTTTAATATGCAAGCAAACCAAAATTGATTTCGTATTTGCTGAACACCCAATATGCTAAAACAAATAACATTGTATTCATGATTACAAAACAATGATTTCCAGAGAAAAGTTATCATAAAAGACTTTTTTAACATAAGCTTCTTTGCAAAGGCTTTGCGAAGGCATCGATAGAGAAAGAGAGAGAGAGAGAGAGAGAGAGAGAGAGAGAGAGAGAGAGAGAGAGAGAGAGAGAGAGAGAGAGAGAGAGAGAGAGAGAGAGAGAGAGAGAGAGAGAGAGAGAGAGAGAGAGAGAGAGAGAGAGAGAGAGAGAGAGAGAGAGAGAGAGAGAGAGAGAGAGAGAGTTAGCATGTGATAGTTCGAAATGAAAGCGCATTAACAGCTGGTGTGTGTGTGTGTGTGTGTGTGTGTGTGTGTGTGTGTGTGTGTGTGTGTTTTGCTTTGCATTTTATTATTATTGATGTAACCAAAGTATATGCTGTATAACGGAGAGAGAGATGGTGAGAACATGATTTTATTTTTTCCGTTACAGTATTTACATAACTAATAATCATTAAGCGCATACTTATAAAAATACCAATTCTATTTGCGTCTGTGTTACCATGCTAGACAGCAGAAAAAAACATGTTTTGTGAGTCGAGAAAATATATGCCTCATACAAAGAGAGAAATGATAAGCATGTGAAGCAAATGTAGAAACTGCGAGAGAAAGATTTTCTAAAATCGAAAGTTATAATCTTAGCTAAAATCATCATATTAAGTATCAGGTGTGACTTAGATATTGATTCTCGCTCAGATTCAGGTGCTGTGTGTTTTCTCTGATTAAAGCAATGAATGGCGTGAGGGAAATGCTTTAATCTTCTCCGAGTTTGTTTATCTATTCATTTATTTCAGTTCCTGGAAAATATCTCTCTATGAATACATGCATGTATGACGAGATTTAGTATAATGGGACGTCCATACTAATGTTTAAACATCAGTACAATTCAGATCTACTCACTGGATATTAGTACACCTTATTCGTGCACTGGATGATATTGAATGCTCACCTGTTCAGGTTCAAGCCGCATCACCGGAGTTATGAATTAATCTAGTTTTCCCTTGCCTTACCTTCCCTTACTTAGCCTTGTCCTATTCTACCTTGCCTCACTACTCTTTACCTTGCTTTACCTTACGTTGATTTACTTTGCTGT
>NC_061826.1:31688013-31690513 GCF_019202785.1 Penaeus chinensis | reverse complement strand
CTCCCTGGTCCCTCCTCCTTTCTCCCTCTCCCCCCCCCCCTTCTTTCCCTCTCCCTTGCCCCCCCCCCTCTTTCCCTCTCCCTTGCCCTCTCCCTCCCTGAGCTCTCCCTGGTCCCTCCTCCTTTCTCCCTCTCCCCCCCCCTTCTTTCCCTCTCCCTTGCCCCCCCCCCTCTTTCCCTCTCCCTTGCCCTCTCCCTCCCTGAGCTCTCCCTGGTCCCTCCTCCTTTCTCCCTCTCCCCCCCCCCCTTCTTTCCCTCTCCCTTGCCCCCCCCCCTCTTTCCCTCTCCCTTGCCCTCTCCCTCCCTGAGCTCTCCCTGGTCCCTCCTCCTTTCTCCCTCTCCCTTGCCCTCTCCCTCCCTGAGCTCTCCCTGGTCCCTCCTCCTTTCTCCCTCTCCCTTGCCCCCCCCCCTCTTTCCCTCTCCCTTGCCCCCCCCCCTCTTTCCCTCTCCCTTGCCCTCTCCCTCCCTGAGCTCTCCCTGGTCCCTCCTCCTTTCTCCCTCTCCCTTGCCCTCTCCCTCCCTGAGCTCTCCCTGGTCCCTCCTCCTTTCTCCCTCTCCCTTGCCCTCTCCCTCCCTGAGCTCTCCCTGGTCCCTCCTCCTTTCTCCCTCTCCCTTGCCCTCTCCCTCCCTGAGCTCTCCCTGGTCCCTCCTCCTTTCTCCCTCTCCCCCCCCCCCTTCTTTCCCTCTCCCTTGCCCTCTCCCTCCCTGAGCTCTCCCTGGTCCCTCCTCCTTTCTCCCTCTCCCTTGCCCTCTCCCTCCCTGAGCTCTCCCTGGTCCCTCCTCCTTTCTCCCTCTCCCTTGCCCTCTCCCTCCCTGAGCTCTCCCTGGTCCCTCCTCCTTTCTCCCTCTCCCTTGCCCTCTCCCTCCCTGAGCTCTCCCTGGTCCCTCCTCCTTTCTCCCTCTCCCCCCCCCCCTTCTTTCCCTCTCCCTTGCCCCCCCCCCTCTTTCCCTCTCCCTTGCCCTCTCCCTCCCTGAGCTCTCCCTGGTCCCTCCTCCTTTCTCCCTCTCCCTTGCCCTCTCCCTCCCTGAGCTCTCCCTGGTCCCTCCTCCTTTCTCCCTCTCCCTTGCCCTCTCCCTCCCTGAGCTCTCCCTGGTCCCTCCTCCTTTCTCCCTCTCCCCCCCCCCCTTCTTTCCCTCTCCCTTGCCCCCCCCCCTCTTTCCCTCTCCCTTGCCCTCTCCCTCCCTGAGCTCTCCCTGGTCCCTCCTCCTTTCTCCCTCTCCCTTGCCCTCTCCCTCCCTGAGCTCTCCCTGGTCCCTCCTCCTTTCTCCCTCTCCCCCCCCCTTCTTTCCCTCTCCCTTGCCCTCTCCCTCCCTGAGCTCTAACTTGTTCCTCCTCCTTTCTCCCTCTCCCTTGCCCCCCCCCCTCTTTCCCTCTCCCTTGCCCTTCCCCCTCCCTGAGCTCTCCCTTGTCCCTGCCCTTCCCTCCGCCCTCCCCCGGCCCTCCCTTTCCCATCCCTATGCCTCCTCCCCCTGCCCTCCCCCTGCCTCCTTCCTCCGCCCTCCTCCGCCCCTCCCCCTAACCCCTCCCTCCCCCCCACCCCCGCGCAGCCGTTCAAAGCCAGGGAAGAAACCGCAAGACAAAGCATTTTCATCCTTTCTCGCCAACTTTCAATTTGTGCGGAGGGCGATTTATCTCATTCGATCCAACCGGGGGATTCGGTTCCAATTGCTCGGGTAATGGCGGAGATCGGATCGGGTTAGGCCTCGGATCACACGGCCTTTGCGAGTGACCAAGACCCGGCTTTGGCGACCGACGCCATTTGTCTCGAAGGCGATGGCGTGGGATGGCGTCGGGGAGGAGGGGAGGGGGGGCGTGGGAGGGTGTTATTACTATTATCATTATCATTATTATAATTAGTAGTAGTACTAGTAGTAGCAGTAGTATCATTATTATTATTATTATTACTATAATTATTATTATTATTATTATTATTATTATTAACATTATCATTATCATTGTCATGATCATTGTTATTGTTATTATCATCTGTATTGTTATTATTATTATTATCATCGTTATTATTATTATTATCATCGTTATTATTATTATTATCATCGTTATTATTATTATTATCATCGTTATTATTATTATTATCATTATTATTATAATCATTTTCAGTAGCAGTAGCAGTAGTAGTAGTACCATTATTATCATTATTATTACTACTACTATTATTCTTATTATTATTATTACTATTATTATTATCATTTTCATTATCATTATCATTATCATTACTATTATTATTATCCTCATCATTATTATTATCCTTATCATTATTATTATTATTATCATTATTATTATTATTATTATTATCATTATTATTATTATCATCATCATCATTATTATTATTATCACCATAACCAGTATTTTTATCATTATTATTATTATCACTATCACCATTATCATTATTATTATCATTATCATTGTTATTACTTTCATCATTATTATAATCAATATTATTATTACTAATATTATCATTGTTATTGTTATTATCATTATT
>NC_061826.1:31660513-31663013 GCF_019202785.1 Penaeus chinensis | reverse complement strand
GAATGGCCGCACACTTCAAGAGACCTTCGATGAAGTGAAAGCAAATTATGGAGAGGATGCCCCATTATATGATGTTAAAAAGTGGGATCGCCAGTTCATGTGCAGTTGAAGGTTTGTGGAAACGGCTCCTGTCCCAGGGTTATTGATGAGAACACCATCCATCAAGAGGAGACTGCCATTTTGGAAGATCGCCATATTACTGTTCGTTAGATAGCCCAAGATGCCATAATTATTGCTGGATCTGTGGACAAAATAATTCATGACCATTTGTATGTTCAACAGTTGTCTGCTCAATGGGTTCCCAGGCTACTGATACCTTTTCAAAAGAAGAAATGAGTCCATTGTGGCAAGGCTCTTTTAGCCATGTGCCAATTACGCAGGATGACACTTGGATACATCACTATGAATCAGAAACTAAGGCCCAGTCAAAACAAGGGAAGTACTTTGACTCCCCACCCCCCAAAAATGCACGTGTCACACCCTCGGCAGGTAAGGTCATGCTCACAGTCCTTTGGAATCAGCATGGAGTAGTAGTGATGGATTTCCTAGCAAAAGATACTACATTTACTGGAACTTGCCACACTTCACTGCTACAGGAATTGTGGGAGGATATCAAAACCAAGAGGCGTGGAATGTTGACCAAGACAACAGGACAACACCCCTATTCACAACTCTCACATTGCCCAGGTGGAAGCGCGGTCCTGTGGATACGATATCCTTCCTCATCCTCCTTATTCTCCTGACTTTGCATTGTCTGGTTTTCACCTCTTTCCATCCATGATGTAATTTTTGTAGGGCAAACAAGATGATGACACACCGATTTTTAAAGTCACTTCATGGCTTCAAATGCAACCTACAGACTTCTACAAGCGAGGAGTTCACAGCTACATAAAACGATGGAAGTGTGTCACTCTTGGTGAGATATAGGTATATATATGACACACACACACACACATACCTATATATATATATATATGTGTGTGTGTGTGTGTGTGTGTGTGTGTGTGTGTGTGTATGTGTGTGTGTGTACTCGTGGGAATGTTTGTGTGCATGGGTATGTATATGTTTAATTATGTTTGTGATACTCAGATCTATTTAAAATAGAACAGAGATAAGAGTCCTTTTTCTCAGATTCTTGAAATCAAACTTCGAAAGAACAAAAACGATCTCGGAATCTCTTAAATACCAACCTAGTGATTTCCCTCTCCTTCTTTTAAGACGGGCTCGGATCTAGAAGAAAAAGAATAATAATTTAGATGAGTGTAGAGAAATGGAACTTGAACATTTATTTTAGGCTTATTTATACGAACAGAAGATAATGATAGTTGAAACATTAGAATTTATTCAAGGGATTTTTTAAAACTGCGTATGGCAATAACGTTTCTCTTCTCATATATTTATAAAACCTAATTTAGGCTCTGCTCTCATCTCTCGAAAGACTCTTTTAAGGACGAGATACGATAAAAAGGTAACGAAATCTCCCGATTCAATCTCTGACTTTCTTTTCTGTTTGTTCGTCTTTTTTGCCAGCTCTATCTCATCCCCTTTCCTCGCTCTCACTCTCCTCCCCTGTTTTCCTCCTCCTCCTCATGCTCCTCATCCTCATCATCCTCCTCCTCATCCTCATCCTCTGCCCCCTTCCCTACGCACATTCCCACACTGCCTACCCTTTATTCCTCTCCTTTGCACTTTGCATTCCCTCCTTCGCTATTTCTCTCATCTCTCCACGCACATTCTCAACTCCTCACACTCTCCCACCCCTCTCTCACCCCACTTTTCTCTCCGTTCCCTCCCATCCCTCCCCATGTACATTCCCACCTGCACCCCCTCCCCCCACCCTTTCCCTCACCAGCCTTCGCACACTTTCCCTCCCTCCCTTGTGTATCTGCCTTCTGTCTTCATAACCTAGCTTGTCCACTCTCTCACCCACTTTGTCGTCGTCCTCCTCCTCCTCCTTCTCTTGTTCCTCTTCCTCTTTCTCTCCCTCTTCATTTTCCTCTTCCTCATCCTCTTCTCTCTTTCTTACCTTTCTTACTTTCTCTCTTCCTCTTACTCCTCCTCTCCCTCTTCCTCTTCCTCTTCCTCTTCCTTTTCCTCCTCCTCTTCCTCTCCTTACTCCTCTTCCTCTTCTTTCTCATCCTCTTATTCCTCTTCCTCCTCCTCCTCTTCTCTTCCTCTTCTTCCTCCTCTTATTCCTCTTCCTCCTCCTCCTCTTCTCTTCCTTTTCTTCCTCCTCCTCTCTTCTTTCTCCTCCTCCTCTTCCTGCTCCTGCTCCTTTTCCTCCTCCTCCTCCTCCTCCTTCTCCTCGTCCTTCTTCTTCTTCTTCTTCTTCTTCTTCTCATTCTCCTCCCCTGTTTCCCCCTCCTCTTCCTCTTCCTCTTACTCCTTTTCTTCGTCTTTCTCTTCTTCGTCCTCTTCCTCTTCCTTTTCCTCTTCCTCTCCCTCTCCCTCTTCCTCCTCCTCCTCATCCCCCTCCTCTTCCTCTTTTTTCCTCTTCCTC
>NC_061826.1:31643013-31655513 GCF_019202785.1 Penaeus chinensis | reverse complement strand
TACACACAGAGAGAGAGAGAGAGAAAGAGAGAGTTCAAATTCAAATTCAAATTCAAACACTTTATTCCACTAATTACAATGGGTATTACATTTATAGATATGTTGTTTACATTATGTAATAGGATGTTATATACATAGATATTGTACAGTGCTTGTTAACAAGATTATATAGAACATTAATATCCCAGATAACTGAAATTTCGTACTTGGCTAGATGTTCACACGCCTGATGTCATTGATATTTCAGTAGATGTTCTTTCACTTTTGTTTTAAATGTTTTTTGGTTGGAGATATTTCTAATATTTTCTGGTAGTTGGTTCCAGATCACCAGTCCTCGGATTTGCATATTTCTTGCCCCGGTTTCTATATTCGATCTTTTGATATATAAGGAGTTATTTTGCCTTGTAAGGACACCTGTTATGTTACCTGTTGTTTGTATAGGTAATAGCCAATTTGGGTAATTTCCTTGTATTATTTTATGGATCAGAATACACGTGTCATATTTGTGTTTCTGTTGTACTTTTTAGCCATTTTAGTTTGTTTATATGTGGTGTAATGTGGTCATATTTATTTAAATTTCCCAGTGCTACTCTTTCCGCGAAGTTCTGTAGTTTCTGTGTCCTTTGTATTTGTGTTTTGTTTGTGGAGCCCCAGATGTTAAGACAGTAGTTAAGGATACTAAGTGTAAGAGAGAGAGAGAGAGAGAGAGAGAGAGAGAGAGAGAGAGAGAGAGAGAGAGAGAGAGAGAGAGAGAGAGAGAGAGAGAGAGAAACCTAGAGAGAGAGAGAGAGAGCTATGTACATATATAAGATACTTTATATAGAGAAAGGTTTTATTAGAGAACACGAGTGAGGTGACAGGGGAGAGGCGAAAAACAAGGGAGAGTAACGAGAAAAAAAGCAAAGGAGAAGGAAAAATGAAAAGGAGAGAGAGAGAAAGATGAAAGACGGCCAGGCACACTGCATATACTTCTGTCCTTTTCCTCACCCATTGTTCAGCATGTACACGTGCACCCAGCCTTTCCAGCTCCTATTAAACTAGAGTCCCGCGTGATGCAAAAGGGAATACAGCCCCATCCCCTTACCTAGAAAAAAAGAAAAAAAGAAAAAGAACAAGAAAACTTTTATCCGCTTCGCTCAATTAGTCTGCCATTTTAACAATTTGTTGTGCCTTTATTAGAAAACTGCGTGTTCAACCGGCTTCAAGCAAATTACTTATTGGGTTTCTACGTTTCCATTATCATTCCTTTGCTTTGTTGGTCGTGTTTTACATGCAGGCTTTCAAGGGATCTCAGTGTAAATATTCTATAAAGTAACGTTTGAGTATGAAGTGTTCCAGACAGATATATGCAGGTACATAAAGAAGTCCATTGATGTAAAATTTGCGTTGTTCGAACTTTTTTTCCATATATTAATTTTGCTTTTTGTTATAGTTAGGATTGTTTTACCTTTTACTAAAGCCTATCCACCTGTTGAAATTAGTACGGTCGAAAGGGAATTTTCAGTTAGCAGAATGAATATGGGTGATTCACAGTTTGAATATTTAATAATTACTGATTGATTAATCACTTGTAATTATTTTTAGCTTTAATAACAAAGACTGTATTTTCAGTGCGTGGTTTATAAACTGCTAATCATTCCCGGGTGAGACTTTTTTTTAGACTATATAAAGGCTCCATACTATATATAGCCACACAACACAAATACATCCCTTTTTCTCGCTAGCCTTAGTTAATTGCCAATCACGAGTCATGTTATACAGTTTTAACAAGGGCAATGCTATATACAATGAATGAACGTAACGATATAATTTGGTGTTTTTGTATACAGAGACGATATATTTGGTCACACAATTTAGGGACAGAAAAAAAGAATGATTGGCAAGAGAGAAAAGTCCATTTCTCAGAAATAATCAGGCGAACACAATGGACAGAATCTGTGTGTGTGTGGTTGTGTGTCAGCGTGTGTGTGTGTGTGTGTGTATGTGTGTGTGTGTGTGTGTGTGTGTGTGTGTGTGTGTGTTCCTCCTATTCTTCTCAAAGTCAATATCTTTCTTTTGTCGAACACCCTTTACAAAATAGAAAAAAATATATATATATATAAATATATATATATATATGTATGTATGTATATGTATATATATATATATACATTACATACGCACACACACACACACACACACACACACACACACACACACACACACAGAGAGAGAGTGTGCAAGTGAGTGAGTGAGAGAGAGACTTAATTTTTAATTTGACTTTATCCACTTCACCAAAAAAAAAAACAAGTGGAAAACATACAGAATCAATTAATTACCTAATTAATCATTCTTAAAAATTAAATGTATCAGCAAATTACTTCAAAAATAACATCAAGCTCATCAAGTTCAAATAATATTTTTTATTCGAATACTGTAGCTTCATATAGTTTGAGAGAAAATTTTCAATCAGCGACGACCATCCCAGAACCAAGCATGTATGGGTCCTGTATGGGCTGTCGGGGGCGAGACTACGTATTCACGACGTATGTGGGTCTCGCATGAAATATTTTGGCTATATTGGATCTATATGGGTTTCCTGTCCTAATCAGGGGTAGGATATAAATGGAAATCCTTGAGGAATGCCTAAGATCTGGCGAGAGATAACCTTTTCGACGATTTCGAGTCTAGAAATCACGACGAAATACATAGGACTTGTCCCATGTTTCGTCCGAGCGGTCCCCTCCCCCTACACATACATATCTCTTTATATATGTGTGTGTGTAGTGGGGGGGGGGGTGTAACTGAACAAAATATATCTCATACGCAAATCATAACTAAGTGGAAATTGGACAGAAACAGGTCTGACGCCTGGAGTTGATGTGACGTATAAATTGCCATCCGACTTTATTATTTTGAAACTTATATAATTTCTCATTTCTATTTTTTTTTTTTTTTTACACATTTTACTATGTTTATTTTTGTGAATTGATATTAATGAATTAAAGATATGGGTCCACATATATTTGGGTAATTAAAAGAGAAAGGAATCAAATTTGGGGAGGACACGGCCTGACAGAGCCAATAGTATCTCACTATCACAGAGGAAGTCCTAAGAATAACACCATTGCAGGCAGAAGTAGAAGACCTGCCCTGCGTTAACTTTATACATAATAGCTATCATGTTAGTCTAAAGGCCAAGTGAACGGTAAATTACTCGCTAACTACAAGACGTAGTGTATGTGTGAAGAAATTATATATTTATTAATTCTGTTTATTAATATATATATACATTCATTTTATTGATTTATACATTTATGAATTTACTGATCTCTTTACAGTACGACGGTTAGGTGTTACGAATCGTTCACTTAGAACCGTTTACGTATCGTTCAGTTAGAACCGTTTACGTATCGTTCACTTAGAACCGTTTACGTATCGTTCACTTAAAACCGTTAACGTATCGTTCACTTAGAACCGTTTATGTATCGTTCACTTAGAACCGTTTACGTATCGTTCACTTAGAACCGTTTACGTATCGTTCACTTAGAACCGTTTACGTATCGTTCACTTAGAACCGTTTACGTATCGTTCACTTAGAACCGTTTATGTATCGTTCACTTAGAGCCGTTTACGTATCGTTCACTTAGAGCCGTTTACGTATCGTTCACTTAGAACCGTTTACGTATCGTTCACTTAGAACCGTTTACGTATCGTTCACTTAGAACCGTTTACGTATCGTTCACTTAGAACCGTTTACGTATCGTTCACTTAGAACCGTTTACGTATCGTTCACTTAGAACCGTTTACGTATCGTTCACTTAGAGTCGTTTACGTATCGTTCACTTAGAGCCGTTTACGTATCGTTCACTTAAAACCGTTAACGTATCGTTCACTTAGAACCGTTTATGTATCGTTCACTTAGAACCGTTTACGTATCGTTCACTTAGAACCGTTTACGTATCGTTCACTTAGAACCGTTTACGTATCGTTCACTTAGAACCGTTTACGTATCGTTCACTTAGAGCCGTTTACGTATCGTTCACTTAGAGCCGTTTACGTATCGTTCACTTAAAACCGTTAACGTATCGTTCACTTAGAACCGTTTATGTATCGTTCACTTAGAACCGTTTACGTATCGTTCACTTAGAACCGTTTACGTATCGTTCACTTAGAACCGTTTACGTATCGTTCACTTAGAACCGTTTACGTATCGTTCACTTAGAACCGTTTACGTATCGTTCACTTAGAGCCGTTTACGTATCGTTCACTTAGAGCCGTTTACGTATCGTTCACTTAGAACCGTTTACGTATCGTTCACTTAGAGACATTTACGTATCGTTCACTTAGAACCGTTTACGTATCGTTCACTTAGAACCGTTTACGTATCGTTCACTTAGAACCGTTTACGTATCGTTCACTTAGAACCGTTTACGTATCGTTCACTTAGAACCGTTTACGTATCGTTCACTTAGAACCGTTTACGTATCGTTCACTTAGAGCCGTTTACGTATCGTTCACTTAGAGCCGTTTACGTATCGTTCACTTAGAACCGTTTACGTATCGTTCACTTAGAACCGTTTACGTATCGTTCACTTAGAACCGTTTACGTATCGTTCACTTAGAGCCGTTTACGTATCGTTCACTTAGAGCCGTTTACGTATCGTTCACTTAGAACCGTTTACGTATCGTTCACTTAGAGCCGTTTACGTATCGTTCACTTAGAACCGTTTACGTATCGTTCACTTAGAACCGTTTACGTATCGTTCACTTAGAACCGTTTACGTATCGTTCACTTAGAGCCATTTACGTATCGTTCACTTAGAACCGTTTACGTATCGTTCACTTAGAACCGTTTACGTATCGTTCACTTAGAACCGTTTACGTATCGTTCACTTAGAGCCGTTTACGTATCGTTCACTTAGAGCCGTTTACGTATCGTTCACTTAGAACCGTTTACGTATCGTTCACTTAGAGCCGTTTACGTATCGTTCACTTAGAACCGTTTACGTATCGTTCACTTAGAACCGTTTACGTATCGTTCACTTAGAACCGTTTACGTATCGTTCACTTAGAGCCGTTTACGTATCGTTCACTTAGAACCGTTTACGTATCGTTCACTTAGAGCCGTTTACGTATCGTTCACTAATAACCGTTCGCCCAAACCTGTTTCTCTGAACGGTCGTGATGGCGTATCATCGCTTGGCCAGAGAATAGTTCTAACCATAGTGATTAAATGGTGCCTCTCAAGAGTCGATTATGAACGAATGTTACGTTGAGTCGGTTGTTTTATTGGCTTCGCGTCCCTTCTGCAAGCAAGCATTTTAAATGAATGTTCAAATTGCTAAAGCGTCTCTGTGGCTTTTTTCTCTCTCTCTCTCTCTCTCTCTTAGCTCTGTCAGACTTCTCTCTTTCTCAGCTTGTCTTTCTGCCTCTCCCTTTTCCCTTTTTGTGCTCTAGAAATACTTCTACTACCCTTAATTTCCTTTATTGCATTCTATTTTTCTGTTTTCCATTCTACAATGTATTCTTCCTCTTCCTAACTTCTCTACAAACCCTCTTATAGAAGTTACTACGGGTTCAATTTCTCATTCTTCATGGCCTAGTTTAGCCTAGCGTTTATTATTATTATTATTATTATTTTACGTTACTTCAGATTTTCTTTATTTCTATTTTCCTATTCCACACTTCTCATATCTCTCTATAGATAATTTTATCTATTCCAAATATTTGCATTCGACTTCCTCCTACAACTGCGACAACTCTGGGATTTAATTTTTTGCTCTCTCTCTCTACTTCTTCTTCCACTCCTTTTCCTTTTACCTTTAACCTCGTTCCAGTTATTTTTACCTCAGTTTAACCTTTCCTTAACATACATCCCGTCCCATTTCTAGCAAGTTTGAAGACTTTATAGGATCTACGACATACAGATCGCCTGTCACCTCCCATAAGCCATTCAGTTTTGATGTTCTTCTTTGGCTATTAGGCAGACCTTGATTTGAACTGCCATGTATTTTAAAGTAATTAAGCTATTTTTCAATAAGTATAATAGGTTTTTCTCTTAATTTATTGTTTACAGGCCTTTTGGATGCTACTCGAGTTTCCAAACTGTCAACCTTCTTTTTTTTCTTCTTCTTCTTTTTTATATAATTACTCTGCAAAGTATGATTATAGTTTTTATTGTTTTTATATTTACATTTGACATTTTATGTGGTTGATAAGCTAACTGAATCTTTTGTTGTTTGTATTTATGTTTCTCTTCTATTTTGAACTATTGAGCACCCATTTCCTGCCTTAAATTTTCTTATGTGACTTAGTTTTATGTGATTTTAGATGACTGAGTTCGGATTTCATTTGTCTAATAATTCCGTCGTTCTTTCTTTTTTTTCTTAGTTTCCTCCTTTATAGTTTTATTGTTCGTAATTTTATAATGCGATTTTAATTTTGCATTGCCCCCATTGCGTATTTTTCATCATACTCCAAAAAAAATCATTGTTAATTATTTTTATTAGAAACTTTTTATTCCTCTGTTCTTATGTAAATATCCCATGCGTTTAGTGTGTCCTCCCTACGGATCTTAAAGTGATATGACTACATACGGGATAAAGGTTTATATAACCCTATCATCTGCCTTTTGTTTGGGAAAGCAGAGTATTATGAAATGTCTAAAAGACAGGAATTATAGAATTATAGGAAGAAAATCAGTGCTACACCATTTTACTTCACAGACGCCTTGAGGGCTTGTGAATGGATGTAGATCTATCTTTTGCTTTATTTATGGGATACATATGGTTTACCTATTCCAAAATACTGATACCTGCTTCACGGGCATCATCATTTTGATGATACAGTTTCGAAGGGCTCTTATCACAAATACCCTTGCAAGGTTTACACACAAACACAAATACACACACACACACACACACATACATACAGTATATATACAAATAAATATACACATACATACAGTATATATACATATAAATATACACATACATACAATATATATACATATAAATATACACATACATACAGTATATATACATATAAATATACGCATGCCTACATTATATATACATATAAATATACACATACATACAGTATATATACATATAAATATACACATACATACAGTATATATATATATATATATATATATATATATATATATATATATATATATATATAAATATACACATACATGCAGTATATATACATATAAATATACACATACATACAGTATATATACATATAAATATACACATACATACAGTATATATACATATAAATATACACATACATACAGTATATATACATATAAATATACACATACATACAGTATATATACATATAAATATACACATACATACAGTATATATACATATAAATATACACATACATACAGTATATATACATATAAATATACACATACATACAGTATATATACATATAAATATAAACATACATACAGTATATATACATATAAATATACACATACATACAGTATATATACATATAAATACACATCCACACATAATCTGTGTGTAAACATATGTTCATGTAATTTATTTTTGTCGGTAAATTATCATTACCAAGATATCTTCATAAACGTGGAACCACTCCATCTTGATGAAAATCCTAGTTGGCAACTTCCGAGCTAAGCCCAGCCTCCTCTCCTTTATTCAATACAAATATTTTTATTTTCTTTTATGGTTTCGTTTCCGATCATTTTTTACCATTGTTATTAATTGAAGTTTTCAAAGAAAATGTACTGAAATAACATATACTGTTATATATCGCACAATTTTTTGGTGTTAAAGAAGGGAGAGAGCTAATAACGTCACCACGTTTAACCAATGAGAGTGTGCCTTGAGATCATCAGATATAGCAAGATACATAATTATTTGTATAATTTACTCGATTTTGTTATACGTACCAGAAGTAAAACCAAAATTCCCAATTTTATATACAACTAAGAATTCCTTACCATCAACAGCCGTTAGAATATTCTTGGGAAAAAAAGTCAATTATATTTTCAGGTGCAAATGGGCTATATGGAAATGGAGCTACCTAGTCATGTGTACCTTGAATCTTACAGTCAGACCTGTTTGCATCTGTAGGATAAATCATTACAAATAATGTGAATATACAATTCAGTTCCATCGTATTCCCGGATATCAACGCAGATTTGTTAGGAACTGTAACGTGTGAAAGCAAGGAGGGTTGGCAGTAAATAAATACATCAGAATAATATGCTGTAATATTTTGAACTACCACACCAATAAGTACTGTGCTGTTCATTGACGACGGAAGCCAATAACTGACAAGAGTCGGAGGCCCTTTCACGTTTTGTGAAGACACACACACACACACACACACACACACACACACACACATATATATATATATATATATATATATATATAAGATATATATATATATATAGGACAATGATACAATGAGAACAACCCTTTTTGGTGTCTTTTATTTCACTGATCTGTAAAATAAAGACGTGATTTGAGGGGGGGGGGGGTGTAAGTAATAAAAAAGTTGAACACTTATACACATATAAATGTCTGTATGTATGTATGTGTGTATATATATTTTTTTATTTTTTTCTCTCTTTCTTCTTTCTTTTCTTTTCTTTGCTTTTTTTTCTTTTTTTTTCTCTTCCTTTTTCTTTTTCTTTTTCTTTTCTTTTTTCTTTTTTCTTTTTATTTTTCTTTCTTCTTTTTTATTTTTCCTTTTCTCTTTTTCTTTTTCTTAATCAAGGTGTATTTAACCGTTTTAGAAGTGTGCCTTTTAGTATTATTGATGAAGACACATCATCGAAGCAACATGTGAAAGCAAATTAACATTTTATCATTATATACATTTGTCAACTCATATATGAAAAGTAGTTGAAAACACGAAAGACCTTTCTATCGAGTATTAAATTGTTCCAGCAATTCTTTATTTAATATCAAGAGCTGAGAGCGATTATGTGGGAAATGGAGATATGAAACAAAAAAGAGATAGCCAACAGAAAAAAAAAAAAAACATATCAACACAAAGGTAACAGTGTGAATGAATATGGAAATGATAGCAGAACGACCGCTGTGAGTGACCGCCCTAGAGTATATTCCGGTCCAAGTGTTTGCCACAATCCTGCTGCCACACAAATCCGAAGGCGATAAACGTCTCTTCGGCCACGAATTCGGATATGAAAAACGTCTCCTCGGCCACGAATTCGAAGAAAGTAGAGAGGAAAAAAAATCCTCTTGGCTGTGAAATCGGACGCGCATTGCTCTCCTGGCGGCGGCACGACCTCCTCCATAATCAATCGTCGACGCGGCGTCTTCGGGATGCCATTATGTCGTGGGATTTCGGGGGATGAGTCGCAGCGAGGGCGCCCGTGAATGGGTGAGGAATAGCCCGTGTCTGGCGTGTCTGCGGCGCGATTCCTCAATGTCTTCGCGTCAAAGTCATCACTCATGTCCCCTTTTCGCCCCGAGGGAAGGAAGGCGTTCGTGCATGTGTGTGTGTGTGTGTGTGTGTGTGTGTGTGTGTGTGTGTGTGTGTGTGTGTGAACGCGCGCACGCTCGTGTGTATAAAATAATGTGATTGGCTTTCACACTGTGTGTGTGTGTGTGTGTGTGTGTGTGTGTGTGTGAACGCGCGCACGCTCGTGTGTATAAAATAATGTGATTGGCTTTCACACTGTGTGTGTGTGTGTGTGTGTGTGTGAACGCGCGCACGCTCGTGTGTATAAAATAATGTGATTGGCTTTCACATAGTACACTAAAATCTTGATAGAATTAACAAAATAATTTGTCAAATGCAGTTACTAAACTATTGATTTTATATCCTAGAATGTCCTTTAATTTCATATAGTGATAAGGTTAGTAAACATTAAATGTACTTTTTCATCCCACGACTTAAATGCTTGTTCCTCAACCGACATGCTCCCTGAGGCTATGGGGCCAATTTGATACCTCGCCAGAGTCATGAAACTAAAAGACTGAATATAAGCAGGGAAAAAAAGTGTTTGTTGACATCTATGGCTGTTAAATACCATATTTCGCTTTGTGGCTAATCTCATCGTAATATTTCTTTGCCACAAATGCAATCCAAATGAATAACACTCAAACGTCGAATTGGACACAGGAATAATAAACTGGGCTGGTTGTCCATATTTATTGCATTCGAAACATATTTGTAAATATTGGTGTAACAAATCATTCCTCATTATACAGGAAGAATGATAACAATACTCAAAATACATGTGTGTGCGCATATCTGTGTGAGTGTGAGTATATATGTATATACATATGTGTGTGTATATATATGTGTGTGTGTATATATATGTGTGTGTGTGTGTTTGCGCGCGCACATGTGTGTGTGTGTTTGCGCATGCACATGTGTGTCTGTCTCTACGTCTACGTCTACGTCTACGTCTATGTCTGTCTATGTCTGTCTGTGTCTGTGTGTGAGTTTGTGTTAATGTGAGTGTGTGTCCCTGTGCGCATTGTGCGTGCGTGAGTGTACAATGGTATACCTGAAATCTCCGAAGCGCCACATCCTTTGTGTTTACACGAGCGTGTATCGTGCAGAGAAGCCCTTCGACCTTTTCCCGCCGGCGAAGGCAACGTTCACCCGATTCCCGTCCGAGATAACGTTGGCTGACGTGTCGGCGGCGCAGAAGAGGGAGCTGTTGTCGGGGAGGTACTTGGCCGAGCCGGATTTGTCGACCGCGATGTAGGAGTTGAGGCATTTCTTCTCCCGAAGACGTATCGTCGTGAAGTCCAGCTGGATTCGCTTTCCTTCGGGGGCCTGCACACACGAGCGAAAATGAAGGAAGGTGATTTCCCATCATGGGAATAATAGGTCTTAATCTTAATACGAGATACTTATCTTTAATCAGATATCATACGAAAAGGGTAACACTTAAGAACAAGAACACTCATTGGTTCCACATTGCTTACCACAATCCACCACTCGCACACAGTATTCTTCTTGTACATTCTCGGGTATTTCGGGCTCTGGATCACGCCCGTCGCGTCGTCCTCCGTGAGCTCGATGACGCCATGGCAACCCGTCTTCTGCCACGTGATGCCTATGTCGAAGCCCACGTCCGTTTTCGAGGCATCGGTGACAAAGCTGACGTTTATGTTCAAGTTGGGCACTACAACGGCGCCTTGTTTGCCTCCGCAGAGCCTGGGAAGGGAACAGGGAAGCAGGATCAGATGCCCGTTCAGTAACCATTGCTTCAACAGGAGCTGCTTACAATTGGATTTTTAGATATTACTGCTGTATTGTGCAGCATAATATCAAATATACACATGATTTGTATTTCCTTCCTTTCCCTCCTGCTCCCTCCTTCATGTTTATCCCTATTCATTAATTTGCTTTCCTGGCTTGTAATCTTAAATGGTTAAAATTGTAAAAAGAACAAAGTATAACAAATTATACGTATATTGTTAGAATAAAGTCTTACTTTACGGTCCTGTTGTAAGGAATCTGAATGCCAACAAAGTCGACGCATCTCCTGCGCTTCTTCCCCTGCAGCTGGAAGGTGTTGAGCTGGAAGGTGGCCGTGTACGGTGAGGCCTGCAAGGAAAAATCGCGTCAGCTGGTGCACTTGGATCCCAAAACGGGTCTACAACCGATATAGCCATTGAAAACAAATACTATATAATATATATAAGAAAACAAATACTAGAAATTCTTACGGCGCTTCCAGTAAGTCCACAGCGGAAGTTGTTTGGATAGTTTTCAGAACCGAAGTTCGGCGAGCGCCAAGACACTCCTTCGGCGATGGATGCTAGCGAACAGTGTGAAGAGGATGGTGGAGCGGTTGGTGCCTCGGTAGTTGGTGCCTCAGTAGTTGTTGCCTCGGTAGTGGGAGGCTGAGTGGTTGGTGCCTGTGTAGTGGGAGGCTGAGTGGTTGGCGCCTGTGTAGTAGGAGGCTGGGTGGTTGGTGCCTGTGTAGTGGGAGGCTGAGTGGTTGGTGCCTGTGTAGTGGAGGCTGAGTGGTTGGTGCTTGTGTAGTGGAGGCTGAGTGGTTGGTGCCTGTGTAGTGGGAGGCTGAGTGGTTGGTGCCTGTGTAGTTGGGAAGCTGAGTGGTTGGTGCCTGTGTAGTGGGAGGCTGAGTGGTTGGTGCCTGTGTAGTGGGAGGCTGAGTGGTTGGTGCCTGTGTAGTGGGAGGCTGAGTGGTTGGTGGCCTGTGTAGTGGAGGCTGAGTGGTTGGTGCCTGTGTAGTGGGAGGCTGAGTGGTTGGTGCCTGTGTAGTTGGAGGCTCGAGTGTTGGTGCCTGTGTAGTGGGAGGCTCAGTGGTTGGTGCCTGTGTAGTGGGAGGCTCAGTGGTTGGTGCCTGTGTAGTGGGAGGCTGAGTGGTTGGTGCCTGTGTAGTGGAGGCTGAGTGGTTGGTGCCTGTGTAGTGGGAGGCTCAGTGGTTGGCTGTCTGTGTGGTAGTTGTGGAGCTGAGTGGTTGGTGCCTGTGTAGTGGGAGGCTGAGTGGTTGGTGTCTGTGTAGTGGGAGG
>NC_061826.1:31628013-31630513 GCF_019202785.1 Penaeus chinensis | reverse complement strand
CATAATCATTATCATTATCATTATTATTCTTATTATTATTATTATCATTATTATGATCGTTATTATTATTATTATTATTACTATTATTATCATTACTATCTTTATAATTATTATCATCACCATTTTAATAATAGTCCTTATGGTCATCATTATATGTATTATCATCATTGTTGATATCATTATAATCATTGTTGTCACAATGATAATCGTTATTATCATTATTACTATTACTTTTATTGTTATTTTCATTATCATTTTTGTCATTATTATCGTCATCATCATCATTATCATTATTATTATCCTTATTATTGATATTATTATTATCATCATTATTATCATTATCATTATTATTATTGTTATTATCATTATCATTATTATTATTATAATTATTATTGTTGTTGTTGGTATTGTTCTTATTATCACTATCATAATCTTTATCATTATAATTAGTAGTATCGTTCTTATCATTATTTCTACAATTTCACTTTACCTCTACCGCTTTTTCTTCTTCTTCTTCTTCTTCCTCTTCTTCTTCTTCTTCTTCATGTGATGAGGATCTTTAGTTTAATAAGAGATGTAATGCGTTTAGTTGATCGAGAAGCTATTACTGCTGGAAAAATAAAGAGAAAAATAACCTTTAATATACGAATCCTTGTTTCTTCCATATCCAAAATAGTGAGAACAATTAAACAGCAATATAAAACAAGCAATCTTAGACCTTACATATTATTTAAGCATGAGTACACTAGCATAAACTATTAGTACCAGGAAGGAGCTAATGTGCCTTGCAAAGAGAAAAATCCAGTAACGTAAGAGCAAATTTTCCAACCCGTAAATATTGCGTCGAAGCCCCAAAAGAAATATTTCAGCTCGCTTATCCGAATCCACACGGAAAGTAATGCCCGCGTAGGGTATTTGCTAGGGAAACGCCCCAATGTCGAATTATCATTATTTTCTTTAATGTTATTGTCATTATTTTTCTTATTAATATTAATGTTATTATTATCATCGTATCATTATTTGTATTGCTATTATTATTACTATTATCACTATCATTATTATTATTACTATTATCATTATCATTATTATTATTTGTTGTTGTTCTTAATATCATTGTTATTTGGATTATCGGATTGGAAAAGATCGGTGGCCCTGATGGTGATGATGATAATAAAAGTTATAATAATAATAACAATAGCAATTGAAAGGGTGATGTGTGGAATGCAAGTCGAACAAATTGCAAGAAGAACAATGAAGGGAAGTACAGGAAAACACACGAATATGCCCTTTCGTCTTCCCTCCTTCTCTTTTCTCTCTCTCCTTTCCCTCATTCCATCCCTTCCTTTCTGGCTCCTCTTTCCCCCTTTCCTTCTTTCCCTGTCTCTCATCTCCCTCTTCCCCTCGTCCCCCCCCCCCCTTCCAACTCTTTGTCTCCCTCCCTTCTTTCTACTCTCTCCCTCTCTCTCTCTCTCTCTCTCTCTCTCTCTCTCTCTCTCTCTCTCTCTCTCTCTCTCTCTCTCTCTCTCTCTCTCTCTCTCGTTCTCTCTTTCTTACCTCCCTCTCTCCCTCCCTTCCTTCCTCTCTTTTTTCCCTTCTCCCTCTCTCCCTCCATCCACCTCCTTGTCTCCCTCCCCTCCTTCCTCTCTCTTTCTATCTCTCTTTCTTATCTCTTCTTCCCTCCCTCCATCCATTCCTCCCCTTCCATCCTCTCCCTCTCTCCCTCCTTCCACCTTGTCTCCCTCCCTTCCTTCCTCCTTCCTTCCTTCCTTCCTTCCTTTCTTCCTTCCTTCCTTCTTTCCTTCCCTCCTCCTTCCTTCCTTCCCTCCTTCCTTCCTTCCCGCCCTCCCTCCCTCCCTCCCTCCCTCCCTCCCTCCCTCCCTCCCTCCCTCCCTCCCTCCCTCCCTCCCTCCCTCCCTCCCTCCCGCTTTCCCTCTGCCGCGAAGACGAGCGAAGGAGGTCCCCGCAGCTAATCCATCGCCTTGAGCTCGCAAAAGAGCGGACGTGAGGCGCAGAACCAAGAGAAAAATCCGTTAAATAAAAGAGCTTCGAGAAGTGCCAAAGGTACAGTGAAGTGCCCGATGAATAGCTCGTAAAAGGGACTTAAATTGGCGACATAAAGGCGTCTTAAGGTAAGAGTGTTGGGTATTGCGAGAAGTAGGAAATGTGCAAGGACGAGAGAGAGCTACTTGTGTCCTGAGTTGTGAAGATGAAAGAAAAAAAAAGGAAAGGCTCGTGTACTGTGTTGTGAAGATGAAGAAGACGAAGAGTAAGATATGTATACACGAACCGTGCGCTAGACTGGTATATGTGACCTGAAAAATAAATGTACAAATAGAAAAGAAAGCAAAAGAAAACCAATGTCGATATTTGTATCCTGTAAACTTGTTTGAAACAGGTTGTATAAATCACTGTAATGCGAGTGTTTAAAAGGGCTTTTGTGCTTAAGGCGAAATTTTAAGGAGTGCGCTCACACTTTTCTTTCGACTTACTGCAAAAGAAA
>NC_061826.1:31593013-31600513 GCF_019202785.1 Penaeus chinensis | reverse complement strand
TTCATAAGGCTAAATTTGAAAAAAAATAATAATAAAAAATGTACCCCTCTGTAAATTTCAGGAACTGAGGCTATTTTATTGCAAACATAAGTTTTCAATTCTAATTACAATACCATACTTTCAGCAATAATGGCTGCAATATAATTTGATGTTCATTGCTGGAAACGTGCCTTCCGGGCCTAGAGTGCAAGTGTGGTAGAATACTGGCGCTGTCAAAGTGCGGTTTGAAACACCGCATTGATTGATAGTAATACTAATAATTCAAGTGATCTGTACGTGCTTACTCTGTGGTAATTTAGTCCAGATATCCGTAGGGGAATCATTATCATTGCTGTTTATGCTGTTATTATTATTGTTGTTATTATTACTATCATCATTATTAGTATTATTATATTCATAATCATTACTATAATATTCATTATTATTATTATTATCATTATTACAATCATTATTATCATTATTATTATTATTATTATTATTATCATTATTATTATTATTATTATTATTATTATCATTGTTGTTGATGTTGTTATTGTTGTTGTTGTTGTTAATATTATTAATATTATTAGTATTAGTATTATTATAACTACTACCATTACAATTACTATTATTTCTATCATTACTATCATCATCATTACTAGTATTATTATTATTATTATTATTATTACTATTATCATTATAATTTTTTCTTTATTATTATTATTTATTATTAGTAGTAGTAGTATCATTATCATTATTATTACTATTACTATTATTATTATTATCATTATTATTAACATTCTCCATATCATCCTCATCATTTTTATTAGTTTTATTACTATTATCAATATTATTGTTATCATTATTATCATTGTTATCATTATTATTACTAATGTTATTATCATTATTATTATCATCATCATCATTATCATTATTTTCATTAATATTATTATCATTTTCATCATTAGTACTTTTAAGGTTACCATCATTTTCATTATTATCATTATTATTATTCTAGCTACTAGCTTTTTCATCATCAACATTGTTATTATTAATCTTATAATTATCAGCATCATAACCATCATCATCATTATCATCACCATCATCATCATCATCATCATCATCATCCTCATCATCCTCATCATCATCATCATCATCATCATCATTATCATCATCACCATCATCATCATCCTTATTATTATTATTATAATTATTATTATCATTGTTGTTGTTGTTGTTGTTATTGTTGTTATCGTTATCATTATTGTTATTTATCATTATCATTCTTATTTAGTTATTAGTATTAGAACTAGTAGTAGTCTAGTATTATCAATTTTATCTCGTTACCTTTATTATCATTATTGTTTTTATTGCCATTACTTTAATTATTATTATTTATATCATTATCATTTTAATGGCATTATTATCATTATCACTGCCATTGTTATTTTCATTATTACTGTCATTATTATCATCATCGTTCTTAGTTTTAGTATTATCATTACTTTTAATTATAATGGTTGCTGTCACCATCATCAATATCATTATCATTACTATCAATACTATTGTCATTATTATTGTTATTTTTATGATTATTACCATTATTATTATTATTATATTATTAGTGTTATTATTATCATCATTATCATTATCACTATTATTGTTATTATTATCATTATTATTATAATCACTATCATTATCATTATCATCATTTTCCTACTTTCATTATCATTATCATTCTTTTCCTACTTTTATTATCATTATCATTATTTTTATTATTATCATCATCATTATTTGTGTTGTATTATCAATATTATAATCATTATCATCAACATTATCAGTATTTTTACTGTTATCATCATTGTTATTATTATCATCATTATTTCATTATTATCATCATTAAAACTGTGCATTTCCTTCGAAGTAAACTCAATTAAGAAACAAAATAAAATAAAAAACAAAAAACAAAAGTGATCCATAAAACCCAAGCAGAATATATCGTTTCTTTGAATACGTGTCATCAACATTAGATTTTTCTTCTTACCATTAGATTCATAATTATCTACGTTATAATCTCAAACAGAACAGGATCAAAGAGGAGGTGTAGTTACCCTAAAGCATTCCGCCTGTATTTTGCAAGAACATCCCTCATGGCTCTATCGCAGTCAAAGAAAGAATCTGCATTGGCGTCAAAAGTTGACTGACGTATGATATTCGCATGTAGTCTAAATAACTGGTTCCGCCCAGAACTCTTTTAACTTTCGGCGCACAAAGTTAGGGCCGCCGTCATATCAAGAGGACGGTGTTCTTGGTCGCGATGCAGAGGTCAAATAAAAGTCACTTGGAAGTTGCTGGAGCAATGTTAATAAAGCGAGTCGGTACTATGAGTTACACACGCACGAGTGGCATACATATGTATAAGGGATCACGTAAATATACTATGATTTGACACTCGTACAGGTTGAGTGAATGCTTTCTCAAAGTATGTCATAGGTGTCGTCACAAATATGTATATGGTATGTCCTGGCCGGCGGTGCAATGAGATGCTATACAGCACAGCCTGAGCTGCATTGCCTCGCCTTCTACTATCGCGTTTCATTTGTTTCTTATGTCTAATGAATATATGAATAAATAATGATGAAAAATATCGTTATAAATGTGTATGAGTGTGTGTGTGTGTGTGTGTGTGTGTGTGTGTGTGTGTGTGTGTGTGTGTGTGTGTGTGTGCGTACGTGTGTGTGAGCGTATGTATACACACAGAAAAAAGAAACACAAACACACGAGCCAAGGCCCAAAAAGGAGCGCGCGCGCACAATCCAAACCCCGCCCTCACACACACACTCACCGCCTGTGTCGCCACTTCCCTCACTCAACAACAACAACGAAATTAACGAAAGAAGCCAAGCGTCGAGATAAAACCCCGCCATTTTTCCGCCCTCACCCGCTATCCCACGATTTACCAACTAATCTCCGTATAGTCTATGAATACACTAACGCAGGGGTAGAGCGTCCGTGTTTGTTTTCCATTATTCTTTGTTGACTTGCCGTGATCCGGTCTTCTCGTCCTTATATTGGAAGAGACAACATGGCTGAAGTACCTGTCACTATCGGCAACGACAGGGGAACTAACGACGCTGCCGAAAAATGGAAGTCTTATGTGATTATTTGATGTAGGGAATAATGAAGCGAGGATTTGGTTTATCAACATTGAGGATTATAACCAGGGTGTGTGTCAAAACAAAAGCCGTTTGTTGTTCCATGGAGAACTTGTGTATTGATCATTTATCATTCCTGGAGAGTTTGACGTCAATTAACGACCCAGTAGAAAAAAAGAATGGGTGTTATTTAGATGACATGACGTATCGAATCATAACACGATGAGTCCACAATATTATGTTTTATGTGTATTATCTGATATAACACAGGCGGCTCTCGTTGCAAGAAGTGCGTTACTAGCAGTTCATCGTTTTGCGCGAATCCTAACACGAAGAGGATTCCTTCATGTAAGGCATTACAATTCATGGACCAATCATCAATCATCACAGACACAAAACGTAATGTTCAGGTTACCATTCATTTCTCTTCTTTCTGGCATCAATCATAGGACTGTTTCTCTTGTTACTGATGACAATACCGCTCGTCTGGGGAAGCTTAACTAAGCCAATGTGAATACCTCGTTAGCATCAATAGGACGGAAGACAAGGAAGGCCTTTATTGAGCTCCTTTTGTGAGAGTGTACGAAAATTGAAGCCTTTGTATTCCTAATCGTGACTAAGAACAGATGATTCAGTGAACATGCATCTATACAAACATACATAATACGTATATGAAACATATCTAGATAGATATCTGCCTATCAATCTATCGAACTATCTATCTGACCATCTTTCTATCGAACTATCTTTTATCTATCTATTGATCAATGGACCGATCTATCTATCTCTCCATATATATCTGTTCATCAGTTTATTTGTATTTATATCAATCTGTCTGTGTATCTGTATCTATGAGTGTGAGTGTGTGTGTGTGTGTGTGTGTGTGTGTGTGTGTGAATGTGTGTGTGTGTGTGTGTGTGTGAATGTGTGTGTGTGTGTGTGTGTGTGTGTGTGTGTGTGTGTGTGTGTGTGTGTGTGTAGTGTGTGTATGTGTATATGTATATACATATACAAACATAAATGCATGCACACACACACACACACACACACACACACACACACACACACACACATATATATATATATATATATATATATATATATATATATATATATATATATATATATATATGTATGTATGTATATATATATTATATAAATACACATGTATGTGTGTGTGTGTGTGTGTGTGTGTGTGTGTGTGTGTGTGTGTGTGTGTGTGTGTGTGTGTGTGTGTGTTAGTGTGTGTGTTACAACATTACCATTATCATGATCACTATTATTCTCAAGAAACAATGAAGTTAGTACCAACAATACTCATATTGATAATCTGGATAAGAAATACAATCATAACAGTGATAATAATGTTTACAATAGATATGACATCAGAATTATTAAGAATATTGCTCTCATCATAATGATTATCCTTATTATGAACATCATTACTGATATTACATCACTGTTATTACCATCGTTACTACTAGTTATCATTGTTGCTATTGCCATTACTCTTACCGTTACCAATATCTTTCTTTATAATATTTCTACCGTTGTAATATGTAGTAGAAGTAATCGTTGTTGTCATACAAATAATGACGAGAATTCAAGTCACTGGGTATTGATGAATAAGGAGAATGGTATTGCAAAATCTCTGACGCAGCGTTTTTATTCGGTCTCTGTCAATCAACTGCAATAAATTATATGTTTGTTTCTTTGAATATAGAGACGGATAGATAAATAGATAGGTGGATTGATAGATAGACGGAGAGAAAGATAGACTGGTTGATAGATAGACGGAGAGAAAGATAGAGTGATTGGTTGATAGACGGAGAGAGAGATAGCCTGATTGATAGATAGATGGAGAAGGAGATAGACTGATTGATAGATAGACGGAGATAAAGATGGAGTGATGGATTGATAGACGGAGAGAAAGAAAGACTGACTGACAGATACACAGATAGATTGATAGATACAGAGGAACTGTATGTTGTGTTTTTGCTTGTTCGTTTCCTGATTGTTGCATATATTTGTGTATATGTTGCTATGCATCTCACTCAGTTGCAAAAGCATGTGAAAACAAACAACGAGGGGAGGGAGCGCAGCATGAAAAGGATTATACTTTTCTTTATAACTTTTTTTCCATTATGTTGAACGATTTGACTTTTTTTTTTTTTTTTTTTTTTTTTTGAGGGGAGGGGTGTCAGATAATCAAATTTATCAATATAGCAATAAACATCATTATATAAATGACAGCGAAAAGGTACAAATAAAGCGTTCACTTTTCTCTACCGGGCTGTACGATCGGATTACGGATGAGTATTGCATTGTGAATATTAATCTGCACAGTTTGAATGGCTTCGGATAAAATGCTCTGGCAAATGGCTTCCCCTTAGGGCCTGGTATCAATTTGTTTTGATGGCGATTGATGGTATTAATATCTGCAAACCAAATGGAAGGCGAACGAAAAACTTGAAAAGGATTTTGCGACAAAAACGGTGAACGATGTAGCGGAAAATATGTATATATGATAAAGATTATGATCATTAACCACATACATGACGATATTTATAATGTACGTATGCATATACACACTCAAAAAGTATTTGTTTGTTCAATGCATTCCACTACAGGATCTAGGCCTTTCTCAATTTATTGTTGAGAGGTTATTTGGCAGTGCCACCCTTACCTGATTGGATGCCCTTCTTAATCAACAGTGGTTCAGCGCGCTAACACCTTATGCCGCAGCGGCGAATTCCCTTACGACACCTGCGTTTGACTTCTCAAGACGATATGTCGTTTTCTCGCCATGAGATCAAGCTCGAGCGCAGGGCTTTTTTACAACTGCCGTGGCGGGGAATTGAACTCGGGACCACGAGGGACGGAGTCCAGTGTTCTATCCATTGGACCATCGCGGCAGTTTCAAATAGATACCTATGTATATATACACAGGGTAGATATATAGATAAATGATATACATACATATATACACACACATTAATATATGTGTGTGTGAGTGTATGTTTTTTTTTTTTTTTTATGTATATATACGAGGGGCGCTCATTAAAGGTCTCCCCTGACCCACTTCCGCTAGAAGGCTGAAACTTACACATTGCTATAGGACATGTGTTGATTTCAGTCCTTAACTCATAAAAAGTTTTCTGTTACACTGGTAAAGGTGTAGTAAGGTCTAAAAATGGAACCAGTGGAGTATCGAGCAGTGGTTAGATTTTATACTGGAATGGCCGCACATCACAAGAGACCTTTGATGATATGAACGCAATTTATGGAGAAGATGCCCGATCATATGACGTTGTTAAACATTGGCATCGCTAGTTCAGGCGTGGTTGGAGATCTGTGGAAACAGCCCCTATCCCAGGGCGAGCCAAGTCTGCCACTGATGAGGGCACCACCCATCAAGTGGAGCCTGCCATTTTGGAAGTTCACCGTATTACTGTTCGTCAGCTACCCCAAGATATCAAGATTATTGCTGGGCCTGAGGACAAAATCATCCATATCCATCATCTGTATATCAAAAGTTGTCTGCTCGATGGGTTCCCAGGCTGCACACACCTTTCCAGAAGCAGGAACGAGTCCATTTTTCCAAGGTTCTTTTAGCCATGTGTCAAGAAAACCAGGAGGACTTATTTAACAGACTAACTACTCAGGATGAAACTTGGGTCCATCACTATGATCCAGAAACTAAGCAAAGTCAAACCAAAGGAAGCAACTTGACTCACCATCCCACAAAAAGGCAAGCGCCACACCCTCAGCAGACAAGGTCAGACTCACTTCCTAACAAGGATTCGAACCTCGGCCGGAATGACCAATCATACCCATATTAATGCGGCATTGCATTCTTCCATTCCGTATTTGTCTGTGTGTTTATATATATATATATATATATATATATATATATATATACATATATATGTTTGTGTGTATGTGAGTGTGTGTGTGTGTGTGTGTGTGTGTGTGTGTGTGTGTGTGTGTGTGTGTGTGTGTGTGTGTGTGTGTGTGTGTGTGTGTGTGTGTGTTGTGTTCACTTATGTACAGATGGGAGGTAGGCAAACATAAATTGCCATAAACACATTAAACTAAATTTGATTAAGTGCTACACAAAACTGATTATTATCTACACTATTAAAAATATTTTCTGTAAAATTGTAGTTCATTATTCACAGTGAATCATATCATGCAAATAAAGCCTAAAATATCCATTAATTTTCCATCCTAAAAAATAAACATTTTCCAAAACGCATAACTTGCCCTGTCAAAATAATTACATTTTTTTTTCCTTTTTTTATTATCCACACCAAATAACGAACACCATAACGGGGTCTGTTCCTCCCAATCTCCCGGGGCAATA
>NC_061826.1:31580513-31585513 GCF_019202785.1 Penaeus chinensis | reverse complement strand
TTTTCATTAAGCAAGTGAGCCACATACATCGGTTGCTTCCCTTTTTGGGTTGTTTTTAAGCATTTTTAAGTTTTAAGTGTTTTATTTCATTGTTTTATTTGTTTTATTTCATTGTTTTATTTGTTTTATTTGTTTTATTTTATTGTTTTATTTCATTGTTTTATTTGTTTTATTTGTTTTATTTCATTGTTTTATTTCTTTTATTTGTTTTATTTGTTTTATTTCATTGTTTTATTTCTTTTATTTGTTTTATTTCATTGTTTTATTTGTTTTATTTCATTGTTTTATTTGTTTTATTTCATTGTTTTATTTGTTTTATTTCATTGTTTTATTTGTTTTATTTGTTTTATTTCATTGTTTTATTTGTTTTATTTGTTTTATTTCATTGTTTTATTTGTTTTATATCATTGTTTTATTTCTTTGTGTGTTTTACCTGTGTTCGTTTCGTCTGTTTGTTGTATTGATTTTGAATTATATTTCTGCTCTTTTGGTCACTTGTGTTTTCTAGTTTATTGTTTTAATATATATTCTAAATAAGTTTTTATTAAGCCTAGTCAGTGCCCAGTCAGAGATTATAAGACGCTGTGTAACACTAAATCACACATTTCGTCATTCTTCTCCACATACTCTCAGTCGTCCTCATACGGTAATTAAATGGGTGGTGGCAGCGAGCCTTATACACTTTGCGAGATGTAGTTGGATGCAGGTTGCTACAGGGCCTCGAGTAGTAAGTCTGGGGGCGGGACCTGGGGGCGGGACCTGTGGGCGGGACCTGGGGCGGGCCTAGGGGCGGGACCTGGGGCGGGCCTAGGGGCGTGGTCTGGAGGGTAGTTGAGGGGTCCCGGGGTCCTAGAGGTGGGGTCTGAGGGTGGTAGGGGGGAGGGGAATAAGGTGGGGGAGAGAGAGATGGGAAGGGGTGGCGGGGGGAAGGGTGAGAGCCGCTACGTAGCAGGGAAAAAAACGGCTTATGATAGAGAGACAGGAGAGGGCTGGTGAGGATGGGAGGGAGGGAGGGAGGGAGGGGGAGGTGACAGAGAGGAATAAAAGCATAAAAATAGATAAAAATAAGCCTGCCCACATCCGCTTGGACCCAAAGCGGCATTACCGGACAATGCTAATCATAATCGGGCAAATTGCGATATTGATCCTCCTCCCCCCCTCCACCTTCCACCTTGCCCCCCCCCCCTCCACCTTGGACCTCCCCTACTCCCCTGCTGCTGCTGCGCCTCTTACCCATTCTATATCCCCCATTTACCCAAATCCTTCCCTTCTTTCTCTCTCTTCCCCTCATCCTTTTAGCTCTCCCCTTCTTTATTACCCCTTACCCTATTCTCTCCATCTATCTATCTGCCCCTTTCAATACTCTCCTCTTCCCCCCCTACCTTCCCTCCCTTCCCCACTCCCCGGTACTTTCGTCTCCACTTCTCCCTCCACCCTTGACCTCCTCTCCCCTTCCCATTTCCCTCTATCTCTCCTCTCCCTCCTTCCCTACCCTTCTCCTCCCTTCCCCCCTCCCCTATTCTTCTCTTCCCTTCCGCCATCCCCGACCCTTCTCTCCCCTTCCTCCTTTCCCTCTTCTACTCTCTCGCTTTCCCTTCCGCTACCCAACGCTTCCTTCCCAATTACCCCTTACAGTATCCTCCCCTCCCCCTTTCTCCTACTCTATTCTCCCCTCCTGATTTCCCCGTACTCACTCCTTTCCCCTCCCCATCATCCTTACCTTACTCTTCCTTCCCCCTGTCATACTCCCACCTTCCTTTACCTTACATTCTCTTTCCCTATTACCCCTTACCCTACCCTCTCCTTGGCTCTACCCTTCTCTCCCCTTCACCCTTTCCCCTATCCTATTTCCTCTTCTCCTTTTCCCCTATCCTATTTCCCCCTTCTCCCTTCCCCCATAGCCTTCTCTCCCCTTCCCACTTACCCTTTACCATTCTCTCCCCTTCCCCCTTCCCCGTACTCTATTCTCCCCTCCCCCCTTACCCTTCTTTCCCCCTATCCTACTTTCCCCTGCTACCCCTTCTGTGCTTTCCACCTACCCTACTTCCCACTTCCCCATCCCCCCTTATCCTAATCTTCCCCTCCCCCCTCTCCCTCCTTCGCCCCATGTGTTTGTTCCCGCCTGTGTCCGGATTTAGGAAGCTTTGTTGGAAAATGTATCCTATGTGGATTGGGAAATAAAATGGAACGCTTTTGAATAAACAATGCATTCATTCTCGCGCTCGCTCTCGTCTTTCGTATGTTTGTTTTTTGTGTTGTTTTTGATGGGGGGGGGGGTTAAATGTATATTTCAGGATTTTTTTCTGGTCGTTCTTATCTTTGTTCTGTTTGATTCAATTTTTGTTTTGTTTTAAGCACAATATAAATGATATTTTGCAATAAGCAGTGGATCAAATACCGTATATATAAACCATGCTAACCTGGCTGGTCTCTGAAAGGTGACCTTGGAACGAAATATAGCACTTATATTCCTGTGCTGTAAAAAAAAAAAAATAACGGCTGAACTGTATGCTGTGTTCATGTCTGCAATGAGTCCATAGAAGATTCCTCATCCGGGAGCAGCGGTTTGTATTGACAAAAATAAATGCCATATGAGGAGTGTTTCACTCTTTTCAGTCACACCCACTTTTGAGTTTATTCTTAGACCTATGCACAGCCAACGAAGTAGACAACATCGAACTAGGCAACAAATGCTAGCCGGCTGACCTGACCGAACCGTGTGCAGTCAACCCGTCTTGTGGGGAGTTAACATCTGTGGTATTTGCAAATGTAAGCTTCGACGGGACTTTTTATAAATTCCCATGTCTATTTCCGTTATCAGTAACAGTTGTTTCATTTGACCATCGTAAGTGAATGTTTGTCGTGATGGCCGTATCGCCTTAAGGCTTTCCAGCATAGCCTCCTCACCAAGTAAGGGACCAAAGGAATATGCAAGCCGCAGGAGACAAACAGAACGGGAAACACATGCATAATATTTCCCTGGAAAAGAGTGAGCCGTATTGTCATTCTTAGCGGAAGGGTGATTTTTCAGTTGGAAGAAACAGCAGTTAGAAGACGCTATCATTATCTGTGCCTGTTATAATTGTTTTGTACGTCCGTCTGTTTGGACGTTACGCTTGCACATTACGCGTGGAATCATATTCCATTTGACTGCGGAGTTAGTCTTCTTCGAGGTAAATGCGCTGCACCGAAGTAGTTTATGCGCATTTATTATTTTCACGATAATCCGAGGGGGAGGGGGGGTCAGAAGAAATGGAGGGAGGGAAGGGGATTAAAGAGGAAAGAGGGGAAGGGAGAAGAAAAAAAAGGGGGGTTGGGGATGGGGATGGGAAGGGGACACGGAAGGTGCTTCAATAGGGGTGGGTAAGGGGAGAGGGAGGAGGAAGGGACAAGGTATACCGAATGAAAATAGTGTGTTTGTGTGTAAAACAAAAAAGAAATGGAAAGAGTTTATCTATAGAGCCATTATTGTTATTATTATTATTATTATTATTATTATTATTATTATTATTATTATTATTATTATTATTATTATTATTATTATTATTATTATTATTATTATTATTATTATTATTATTATTATTATTATTATTATTATTATTATTATTATTATTATTATTATTATTATTATTATTATTATTATTATTATTATTATTATTATTATTATTATTATTATTATTATTATTATTATTATTATTATTATTATTATTATTATTATTATTATTATTATTATTATTATTATTATTATTATTATTATTATTATTATTATTATTATTATTATTATTATTATTATTATTATTATTATTATTATTATTATTATTATTATTATTATTATTATTATTATTATTATTATTATTATTATTATTATTATTATTATTATTATTATTATTATTATTATTATTATTATTATTATTATTATTATTATTATTATTATTATTATTATTATTATTATTATTATTATTATTATTATTATTATTATTATTATTATTATTATTATTATTATTATTATTATTATTATTATTATTATTATTATTATTATTATTATTATTATTATTATTATTATTATTATTATTATTATTATTATTATTATTATTATTATTATTATTATTATTATTATTATTATTATTATTATTATTATTATTATTATTATTATTATTATTATTATTATTATTATTATTATTATTATTATTATTATTATTATTATTATTATTATTATTATTATTATTATTATTATTATTATTATTATTATTATTATTATTATTATTATTATTATTATTATTATTATTATTATTATTATTATTATTATTATTATTATTATTATTATTATTATTATTATTATTATTATTATTATTATTATTATTATTATTATTATTATTATTATTATTATTATTATTATTATTATTATTATTATTATTATTATTATTATTATTATTATTATTATTATTATTATTATTATTATTATTATTATTATTATTATTATTATTATTATTATTATTATTATTATTATTATTATTATTATTATTATTATTATTATTATTATTATTATTATTATTATTATTATTATTATTATTATTATTATTATTATTATTATTATTATTATTATTATTATTATTATTATTATTATTATTATTATTATTATTATTATTATTATTATTATTATTATTATTATTATTATTATTATTATTATTATTATTATTATTATTATTATTATTATTATTATTATTATTATTATTATTATTATTATTATTATTATTATTATTATTATTATTATTATTATTATTATTATTATTATTATTATTATTATTATTATTATTATTATTATTATTATTATTATTATTATTATTATTATTATTATTATTATTATTATTATTATTATTATTATTATTATTATTATTATTATTATTATTATTATTATTATTATTATTATTATTATTATTATTATTATTATTATTATTATTATTATTATTATTATTATTATTATTATTATTATTATTATTATT
>NC_061826.1:31555513-31558013 GCF_019202785.1 Penaeus chinensis | reverse complement strand
TCTAATTATAAAACTGCAAATTTTCTCCTTTTCACCATCTTTCCTTTAACTAATCAATATACAATCGATAATTCCGCATCTTTTGTTAAATAAATCATAACCCTGAACTTCCCACTACCCGTATACCCTTTTCAAGTAAATTTGAATTTCAAACACCCTAGCATCAAAGTTACCTGTGAAATGCAAAATAACAGCCAACTGCATTTTTACATACCATGATCAACAATAACAACGGCATTTTCCATACAATCTCCACTGGTCTCTGTCTACGCTTCCTCACTTTTCCCCCCACATGTTTACAAAATTAACAGTAATAAAACTCTAATCACTAGGTCTTCTTTCACACACACAGGTGCATATGTATATGTGTATATGTATATATATACATATATGAATATATATATATATAATATATATTTGTATGTATGTATGTATATATGCATACACATATATGTATATATACATATTTACATGTTTACATATATATGTATACATATTAATATGTATATGTGTGTGTGTGTGCGTGTGTGCATGTATATATATACATATATACTTTTATACATATATTTATATATATATATATATATATATATATATAATATACATATATATATATATATATATATATATATATATATATGTGTGTGTATATATATATATATATATATATATATATATATAGACATGCATGGGTGAGGCTTATTCGAAAATGGTGTAACAGCGTTTCATTTGGAAAGCTCTATAGACAACAAGAGAAAATCTTGTAAACATGAAACCGAAACAGCGATTGAAAAGGAATCGCGGTGTATGATTTAATTTGTCTGAACTGACTGACTGCGCTGGAGAAAATAGTTTTACACTTGGTTTTAAGGAAATGCAATTTGGCAGGATTCTGTCCCGAGGCGAAAAATGATTCGGTGTGCACGCGTCGATGCTTCCGCGGAGTAATCTGAGTGCGTGTTGCGGCCAGCCCGGAAGCTCGGCATGTAAACCGGGACAGAGAATTGATGATTGATTACTTGAATAGGGAAATTAATACGAGTTACACACACTATATTTATGAGAATAAAAATAGATAAACAGAGAAATTCGTGACCAAAACAATGAAGAGTGCATGGAGAGAATGGAATGTCGAAATCGAACGAAGGAAAGGAAGGAAGGAAACCAGACTGGAATGTAGAGGAAGTGAAACAGTTCGACAAATAAAAGGAAATGATAGACAGATATATGAATATATATATTTGTGTGTGTGTGTGTGTGTGTGTGTGTGTGTGTGTGTGTGTGCATTTGAGTCTGTCTCTGTGTACATAAAAAAAATTCTGACCCTCCGTTTTTGCAGGATGATATCTCTCGTTGATTGTTACAGTTTTACCCTTGTACAAAAATATATATATATATAAATATGTATATATACGTATATTTATATATATATATGTATAAATATACATATTAGTATGTATTCTTACATATCTATAAGTATACATACACATACACACACTGGAAACTTAATTTCATAGCGTAGTGAAATCAAACAAAACCAGAATATCTCGCACCAACAAAAGACGAACTCCAAACGGCGAATCAGCGCTGGAGCCCAAGTAGGCCATTTCGCTGATGGGAGTTGCCATGTTCCTCATTATATTAGAAGGGTTTCCCTGTCATGTCGTCTCGAACTGCTGGGTTAGCCTTCCGATCTCCACTCTGATTTTTTTCTTCTTCTTCTTTTTTGTCCATTATTGTCCTTTTCTTTTTCTTTTTTTTTTCCCTGTGACGTAATATTACGTTATCTATCTAACGTGGAATCCTTACATGAATGAACACCTACTTCTGTTTTTTTCTTCACTAAACGAATGATTACTTTTTCAATGACTCCAAAAGTACACGAAGAGATAGCGAGTGACATCCCATCGAGCTACCAAATAAAGTCCACAATACAAGGGAAATCACAAAGAAAATAAACAGCGAAAATCTAGCTGCGTCTCCCCTGTAGGAAAATAATGCAGTTCCCCGCTAACACACGAACTACATGATATTTTCAACAGACATTCATATCCCATTAGCGTAAATAATGGAGTTGGACGCAGATGCCAAGACCAGAGGGAGCGCAGCGCATTTACCTGCCCAGGTGTGTGTGAAATAGGTAGGAGGGAGGGAGGGTCGGTGGGAGGGAGGGAGGGCCGGTGGGAGGGAGGGAGGGTCGGTGGGAGGGAGGGAGGGACGGAGGGAGGCAGGCACAAAGAAAGCGAGAGAAAGATAGAAGGGGGAAGGAACGAAAGAGAGATGGGTGGAAAGAAGGAGAGAGTGAGGGAAGGGAAGGGAGGAAGAAAGAGAGAGAGAAAAAAAAGAGAGAGAGGGGTGGGGGGAGAAGATAAGGAGCGAGAAGTGAGAAATGAAAAAAAGAAAGTGAGAAAAGGGAGTGAAGAGAGCAAGAGAGAGGAAGAGAGAAGAGGCAGGAGAGGAAACCGCTCCCCCAGTTCTACGCGTGAGTTGCCTCAAATCC
>NC_061826.1:31545513-31550513 GCF_019202785.1 Penaeus chinensis | reverse complement strand
TATTATTATTGTTATTATCATTATCATCATCATCATCATCATCATCATCATTATCATTATAATCATCATCATTATTATTATCAACATCATCATCTCTATGTTATTGTTATTATCATTATCATTATATCATTATTATCATTGGCATTATTAGTATCATTATTATTACTTTAATCATCATTATTGTTATTGCTATCATTATTAACAGCATTACTATCCTCATCATCATTCTGTTATTACGATTATCACCTTCATTATCTTCCTTTCCTTTATCATTATCATTTTATTTTATTATCATCAACACAGATACAACTAATATTTCTCCTTAACACCGCAATTATCACTACATGTCTCATTCCTATCAACACCATTTTCCTTCCTTCACCTTCGAATCCTCTTCCTTCACCTTCGAATTCCTCTTCCTTCACCTTCGAATTCCTCTTCCTTCACCTTCGAATTCCTCTTCCTTCACCTTCGAATTCCTCTTCCTTCACCTTCGAATTCCTCTTCCTTCACCTTCGAATTCCTCTTCCTTCACCTTCGAATTCCTCTTCCTTCACCTTCGAATTCCTCTTCCTTCACCTTCGAATTCCTCTTCCTTCACCTTCGAATTCCTCTTCCTTCACCTTCGAATTCCTCTTCCTTCACCTTCGAATTCCTCTTCCTTCACCTTCGAATTCCTCTTCCTTCACCTTCGAATTCCTCTTCCTTCACCTTCGAATTCCTCTTCCTTCACCTTCGAATTCCTCTTCCTTCACCTTCGAATTCCTCTTCCTTCACCTTCGAATTCCTCTTTCCTTCACCTTCGAATTCCTCTTCCTTCACCTTCGAATTCCTCTTCCTTCACCTTCGAATTCCTCTTCCTTCACCTTCGAATTCCTCTTCCTTCACCTTCGAATTCCTCTTCCTTCACCTTCGAATTCCTCTTCCTTCACCTTCGAATTCCTCTTCCTTCACCTTCGAATTCCTCTTCCTTCACCTTCGAATTCCTCTTCCTTCACCTTCGAATTCCTCTTCCTTCACCTTCGAATTCCTCTTCCTTCACCTTCGAATTCCTCTTCCTTCACCTTCGAATTCCTCTTCCTTCACCTTCGAATTCCTCTTCCTTCACCTTCGAATTCCTCTTCCTTCACCTTCGAATTCCTCTTCCTTCACCTTCGAATTCCTCTTCCTTCACCTTCGAATTCCTCTTCCTTCACCTTCGAATTCCTCTTCCTTCACCTTCGAATTCCTCTTCCTTCACCTTCGAATTCCTCTTCCTTCACCTTCGAATTCCTCTTCCTTCACCTTCGAATTCCTCTTCCTTCACCTTCGAATTCTTTCCTTCACCTTCGAATTCCTCTTCCTTCACCTTCGAATTCCTCTTCCTTCACCTTCGAATTCCTCTTCCTTCACCTTCGAATTCCTCTTCCTTCACCTTCGAATTCCTCTTCCTTCACCTTCGAATTCCTCTTCCTTCACCTTCGAATTCTTCTTCCTTCACCTTCGAATTCCTCTTCCTTCACCTTCGAATTCCTCTTCCTTCACCTTCGAATTCCTCTTCCTTCACCTTCGAATTCCTCTTCCTTCACCTTCGAATTCCTCTTCCTTCACCTTCGAATTCCTCTTCCTTCACCTTCGAATTTTCTTCCTTCACCTTCGAATTCCTCTTCCTTCACCTTCGAATTCCTCTTCCTTCACCTTCGAATTCCTCTTCCTTCACCTTCGAATTCCTCTTCCTTCACCTTCGAATTCCTCTTCCTTCACCTTCGAATTCCTCTTCCTTCACCTTCGAAATTTCTTCCTTCACCTTCGAATTCCTCTTCCTTCACCTTCGAATTCCTCTTCCTTCACCTTCGAAATTTCTTCCTTCACCTTCGAATTCCTCTTCCTTCACCTTCGAATTTCCTCTTCCTTCACCTTCGAATTCTCTTCCTTCACCTTCGAATTCCTCTTCCTTCACCTTCGAATTTCTCTTCCTTCACCTTCGAATTCCTCTTCCTTCACCTTCGAATTCCTCTTCCTTCACCTTCGAATTCCTCTTCCTTCACCTTCGAATTTTCTTCCTTCACCTTCGAATTCCTCTTCCTTCACCTTCGAATTCCTCTTCCTTCACCTTCGAATTCCTCTTCCTTCACCTTCGAATTCCTCTTCCTTCACCTTCGAATTCCTCTTCCTTCACCTTCGAATTCCTCTTCCTTCACCTTCGAATTCCTCTTCCTTCACCTTCGAATTCCTCTTCCTTCACCTTCGAATTCCTCTTCCTTCACCTTCGAATTCCTCTTCCTTCACCTTCGAATTCCTCTTCCTTCACCTTCGAATTTTCTTCCTTCACCTTCGAATTCCTCTTCCTTCACCTTCGAATTCCTCTTCCTTCACCTTCGAATTCCTCTTCCTTCACCTTCGAATTCCTTCTTCCTTCACCTTCGAATTCCTCTTCCTTCACCTTCGAATTCCTCTTCCTTCACCTTCGAATTCCTCTTCCTTCACCTTCGAATTCCTCTTCCTTCACCTTCGAATTCCTCTTCCTTCACCTTCGAATTCCTCTTCCTTCACCTTCGAATTCCTCTTCCTTCACCTTCGAATTCCTCTTCCTTCACCTTCGATTTCTCTTCCTTCACCTTCGAATTCTCTTCCTTCACCTTCGAATTCCTCTTCCTTCACCTTCGAATTCCTCTTCCTTCACCTTCGAATTCCTCTTCCTTCACCTTCGAATTCCTCTTCCTTCACCTTCGAATTCCTCTTCCTTCACCTTCGAATTCCTCTTCCTTCACCTTCGAATTCCTCTTCCTTCACCTTCGAATTCCTCTTCCTTCACCTTCGAATTCCTCTTCCTTCACCTTCGAATTCCTCTTCCTTCACCTTCGAATTTTCTTCCTTCACCTTCACCTTCGAATTCCTCTTCCTTCACCTTCGAATTCCTCTTCCTTCACCTTCGAATTCCTCTTCCTTCACCTTCGAATTCTTCTTCCTTCACCTTCGAATTCCTCTCCCTTCACCTTCGAATTCCTCTTCCTTCACCTTCGAATTCCTCTTCCTTCACCTTCGAATTCTTCTTCCTTCACCTTCGAATTCCTCTCCCTTCACCTTCGAATTCCTCTTCCTTCACCTTCGAATTCCTCTTCCTTCACCTTCGAATTCCTCTTCCTTCACCTTCGAATTCTTCTTCCTTCACCTTCGAATTCCTCTCCCTTCACCTTCGAATTCCTCTTCCTTCACCTTCGAATTCCTCTCCCTTCACCTTCGAATTCTTCTTCCTTCACCTTCGAATTCCTCTTCCTTCACCTTCGAATTCCTCTTCCTTCACCTTCGAATTCCTCTCCCTTCACCTTCGAATTCCTCTTCCTTCACCTTCGAATTCTTCTTCCTTCACCTTCGAATTCCTCTTCCTTCACCTTCGAATTCCTCTCCCTTCACCTTCGAATTCCTCTTCCTTCACCTTCGAATTCCTCTTCCTTCACCTTCGATTTCTTCTTCCTTCACCTTCGAATTTCTCTTCCTTCACCTTCGAATTCTTCTTCCTTCACCTTCGAATTCCTCTTCCTTCACCTTCGAATTCCTCTCCCTTCACCTTCGAATTTCTCTTCCTTCACCTTCGAATTCTTCTTCCTTCACCTTCGAATTCCTCTTCCTTCACCTTCGAATTCCTCTCCCTTCACCTTCGAATTCTTCTTCCTTCACCTTCGAATTCCTCTCCCTTCACCTTCGAATTCCTCTCCCTTCACCTTCGAATTCCTCTTCCTTCACCTTCGAATTCCTCTTCCTTCACCTTCGAATTCCTCTCCCTTCACCTTCGAATTCCTCTCCCTTCACCTTCGAATTCTTCTTCCTTCACCTTCGAATTCCTCTTCCTTCACCTTCGAATTCCTCTTCCTTCACCTTCGAATTCCTCTTCCTTCACCTTCGAATTCCTCTTCCTTCACCTTCGATTTCTTCTTCCTTCACCTTCGAATTTCTCTTCCTTCACCTTCGAATTCTTCTTCCTTCACCTTCAAATTTCTCTTCCTTCACCTTCGAATTCTTCTTCCTTCACCTTCGAATTCCTCTTCCTTCACCTTCGAATTCCTCTTCCTTCACCTTCGAATTCCTCTCCCTTCACCTTCGAATTCTTCTTCCTTCACCTTCGAATTCCTTTCCCTTCACCTTCGAATTCCTCTCCCTTCACCTTCGAATTCCTCTTCCATCACCTTCGAATTCCTCTTCCTTCACCTTCGAATTCCTCTTCCTTCACCTTCGAATTCCTCTTCCTTCACCTTCGAATTCCTCTTCCTTCACCTTCGAATTCCTCTTCCTTCACCTTCGAATTCCTCTTCCTTCACCTTCGAATTCCTCTTCCTTCACCTTCGAATTCCTCTTCCTTCACCACTCGACACTCATTTGGCCGGACGAATGACGGGTCAACCCGGCAAGAATTAAAGTCGACTCTGGAACTGAACCAGAATCTGCCTTCAAACTTCGTGGTGATTTATGGCTTGCACGCGTCACTCGGTTCCTGCAAGTGTTATCAAAGGGGCCTTTCTCTCTTTGCCGGGGGGTGTGTGGGGGGGGGTCAGGAGGGCTGGGAGGAAGAAGGGAGGAAAGGAGAGACGGATGAGAGGAATGGAGAGATGGGATAGGGAGGAAGAACAGGGGGGATAAATGGAGGGGAAAAGGTAGGGAGGAATAGAGAGAGAGGAGGGAAGTAGGGAGAAAAGAGAGGAAAGACAAGAAAGAGAGAAACATGGAGACAAGGAATGGAGAGAGAGGAGGGAAATAGGGAGACATGGGAGGAAGGATAAGAGAGATAAGAAGGAAATAGTGAAAGAAGGCAGTGGGAAATAAATGGGGATAAAAGGAATGAGACACGTGGTGATAATTGCTGTATTAAGGAATGTAATGATAACGGAAAGAAAGATAATGATAATAGTAACAATAAAGAGATGGATGGAAGATAGAGAAGGAAAGTGAGAGGGGAGAGAAAACTCCCTAATCCTCTTTTAAATCATTTCAATTAGGCAAATGTATGTGATTTTTTTCCTTTTTTT
>NC_061826.1:31533013-31540513 GCF_019202785.1 Penaeus chinensis | reverse complement strand
ATTTAATATCAATCACTTTCTAAGAAGATATTTGAAGTTGATATAAAATAATTGCCCAGCGGAAATGTTATTGTCAGTAGTATTGTTATTTCTACTTTATTGATCTCTCTCTCTCTCTCTCTCTCTCTCTCTCTCTCTCTCTCTCTCTCTCTCTCTCTCTCTCTCTCTCTCTCTCTCTCTCTCTCACATCATCTATCTATCTGTCTCTATCTATAATCTGCGTTGGCTGGGCTAGGCATGGATATTTTAATGTGCGTTAGACATGCCTATGATAAACAGAATAAGATAATATTTTATAGTAACAATAACAAGGATAACGATATGAAACATACGTGTCTGATGGATATAGCTCGTTATACCATCTTCTTTCCCCCTCTCCCTCCCGTTCCCTGCTTTCAACACCCTCCTCCTTTCTCCCCACGTTCCCTCTGCACCCCCTCCCCTCCCATTTTCATCCCTTTGCAACCCCCCCCCCCCCTCTCCTTACCATCTCCTTCTTTATATCCTCCCTTGCTATCTTCTCTTTGTCCCCCTTTCTCTGTCCTCTCAGCCCCATCTCCCTCTTATCTCTCTTCTATCATCCCTCTCTGCAATCCAGCTATAACTATATCATATTACTATATTCTGCATAATTTATATAATCATACATGTTTCTCACATACGTATCTTCACACAAACATACGCATGATCATTGCTTTAGCTGATGATTCATTTCTTTTCGCCACACTAGAGATTCCAATGTTGTGTTATCTATCCCCATCTGCAAGAGTTCTGATTTCCTGTAACGCATTCTTTCTTCACCATCGATTGCCACACGTGATTTATACCCATCTTTAGATCACTGTACAATATGACAGAAAGAGTCCCTGCGTGGAGCCAAGGAGCAACACCTTACTCCTAGGAGCAGCCGCACTCCGTCATTACTCTCCAATGAATGAGTCAAGATATCTTAGTTGTCTATCTTACAGCCTAAGCTCGCCATCTACGAGACTCTTGTAGGGCCCATCACGCGGGCCCATGTACTCACTCTCTCTTCTCTCCTTTCTACTCCATAACCTCACTTTTCTCTTTTCTTTGTCTTTATTCCCCCTTCTCCTTACCATTTCCTCTTATCTGCCTCCTCTCTCTCCCCTTCCCACCTCCTTGCTATCATCTCTCTCTCGTCCTTTTTTTTTCTTTTTCTCTTTCTGTAGTGATTTGTTCTCGTGCTCTCTCCTGCCTTGCATATCAGAAGAGCCATCTGCTTCCAGCTTTACAGTAATGCGATTGTCCTCCGCAACAAATCCGTGACGAAGGGACCTTAAAACACGCTAATCTAAATCTTCCTGTTCGCGAACTTTTTTATGCTGTTATCCTGATGTTTCTTTTGTACAATTACGTTCTGTTTATGCTCAAATTGCTTCTTAGAATGTACTTCCTTTGAATCACTATGTATGCCATCGCTATGATCGATATTCAAAAGCTTTTAAGTCTTGTAAATATCATGATTTTCTTCTCGCCTATCATAGATCACTAGGCATCTTTGTTTCTTCATCACGAAACCATCGTGTGATCTTATGTATCTAAATTTGTGTTGACTCATATTATTTCATGTTTTCCTTTATAAAATGTTCCAAACCAATGTGTAATCATAGCAGCGTCTGACTATTCGAGACAGAGCGGGCATGACAACACGCCCCTCTCTTCCGTGGGCGCCTCTGCCTCGCCCGCCCTCTGTCATAGCATCAGCTTGATCAACACCTAAAACTCCCACAGCTTATAGTCAGAATAAAACTGTAGAAACTCCTCTTCCCCCCACCAACCTCCTTCTCTCTGTCCCTCCTTCAACCCTCCCATCTCCTTCTCATTCTCGCCCATCTCCCTTTCTACTACTTTCTCTCCCATTTCTCCCTCCAATCACTTTTTTTTCTCTGTCCCTTCTTCCACATTCTTTTCCATCTGCCCCGCTTTCTCTTCTATCTTTGATTTCCCCTTCTGCCTCATCTCCTTCTCCTTCTCTCTCTCTCTCTCTATCTTCCATCTCCTCTTCGTCATCCCTCTTCCTCCCCAACCACTTGTTATCTGCACCATTCTCTCCGCTTTTCTTTTCTATCTGCCACGCTCTCCCTTCCATCCCCCCCTCTCTCTCTATCTATCTATCTCCCTATCTCTCTATCTCTCTATCTCTCTATCTATCTATCTATCTCTCTCTCTCTCTCTCTCTCTCTCTCTCTCTCTCTCTCTCTCTCTCTCTCTCTCTCTCTCTCTCTCTCTCTCTCTCTCTCTCTCTCTCTAAGTCTCTCTCTCTCTCTCTCTCTCTCTCTCTCTCTCTCTCTCTCTCTCTCTCTCTCTCTCTCTCTCTCTCTCTCTCTCTCTCTCTCTCTCTCTCTCGCGGACACCCGCGCATCTCCTGGCTCTAACCCTGATACGCTCTAACCCGCTCGGGGAGGTTGCATTTCCCGCGCCATTAAACACGCAAATGACACGAAATTGGTTTAATGGTTTCCCGCTAGGATGCTGCGCTAATCATGTAGATGAGGTTTACATTATGTTAATTCCGAATCTATTGCCGGGTGAATTATTTTATCGTCTGCAATCGAAACTTGGCTGAGAAATAAAATAGATAGAGTAAACAGTTTAGAACCAATGATATGTTTCGATCATTCAAAAGCCTCCCTTTCTTTTCAATCCCCAACCATTTTCTGGAATGACACTAAGCTGCAGGAAGAAAACGCACTCCCATTACATCTCATTACACATAAGACAAGTGTTAACAACTTTCCCTCATTTGTTACGTAAGGCGGTGACAGTTTTATCGTCGCGGAGGAAAAGACGCAATACCATTATGAGTTCCAGTACATTAATAGTCCTCCTCCGAGATCGACGACGGAGCGAGTCAGGAAATTGTGATCGCCATCGCTGTCACTCGCTGCTGGAAAATGCGATGCCAGAGATGTTCATAAATAACCTCTGTATTATCCTTAACCCAATGCCGTCGGGGAAAATGAACAAAAAATGGGGAAAATGCTGTGCCCATTTTCTATATTTTTTGTGAAATGTTTGCTCATAGATGGCTCTGCTAGTGCTTAGCCACAAAGGAGTCAATTAGTAGACCTTGTGACCATACGTGATTTGAATTGGCGGGAAAAACGTGTTTTTTACTAGTGCTATGGATATCGATGGTGTTATTTTTATTATAAACATTGTAATTATTATAATGTTTTTTAATATTAGTAACAGCAAAATAAGATAATGTAAAATATTTCGTAAATCAAAGAAAAGGGTGAACGGGCGAGACGGGCAGTACTCCTAACTGGCTCATTGGTGACTTAGTACAAGTATAGCCATCTATGTGTATAAACAATCAAACAAGTACTAACAGTGGGCAAAGCACGTGTCTACCCGTCGTATCCGTCGGCAAGGGATTAATGCTAGATTGAGAGATTTGTGGGATAAATGGTAGATATAAAGCAAGGAATGCGAGAGTAGTAAGAGAGGAGGGATAAATGAATGGATATTTTAATACCATCCTAGTAGATCTGAGAGTCAATATTTCTGCTTCTTTGATAACGATTTATATCTCTTTCTAAACTCTAAATCTTTTCCTCGTCTCATTATATTATCATTATTATCATTATTATTATTATAATTATTATTATTATTATTATTATTATTAGTATTAGTATTATCATTGTTATTATTATTACTATCATTATCATTATTATCCTTATCATTATCATTGTCATCACTATTATCATCACTATAATTTTTTCTTTTATCATAATTATTGTTAATATCATTATTGTTATTATTGTTGTTATTATTATTATTATTATTGTTGTTGTTGTTGTTGTTGTTGTTGTTATTATCTATTTTTTTTACTATTATTGTTATTATTATTATTGTTATTATTATTATTATTGTTATCATCATCATCATTATTATCATTGTCAATATTATTATCATTATTATTATTATTATTATTATTATTATTATTATTATTATTATCATTATTATTATTATCATTATTATTATCATTATTATTATTATTATTATTATTATTATTTTTATTATTATTATCATTATCATTATTATTATTATTATTATCATTATTACTAATATTATTATCATCATTATTATAATTATTATTAATATTATCATTACTATTATTATCATTACTATTATCATCATCGTTATTATTATATTTATTACCATTATTATTATTGTTATCATTATTATTAATATTATTATTATCATTATTATCATTATTATTACTATTATCATTACTATTATCATCATCGTTTTTATTATTATTATTATTATTATCATTATTATCATCTTTATGCTTATAATCATCACCATCATCATTATTATTGTTATTATTATCATTGCTAATAATTATTACTGTTATTATTACTATTATCATTATTACCATTATTATTATTATTATTATTATTATTATTATTATTATTATTATTATCATTATTATCATGGTTATTATTATTATCATTATTAATATTATTATTATTATTATTATTATTATTATTATCATTATTATTATTATTATCATTATTAATCTTATTATTATCATTGTTATCATAATTATCATCATCATCATCATTGTTATTATAATCATGATTATCATCATCATTATTATAATTATCTTTTTTATTATCATAATTATCATTATCATAACTATCCTTATCACCATTAATAATCATTATCATCATCATCTTTATCATCGCCAGCATTATCATCATCCTAATCATTATCATTATCCTTGTAGCAAGCAAGTATATTTATTCGTGACATCGTCCCAACTACCGTAAGAACTAAAACAAACAGTATAATAAGCAATATAATATCCTAAGTGAGATAAGAAGGTACATATCTCTGGAAATATAACAGTGCAAAAAATAGGTTTTAAATTTCACAGATATACACAAATATCAATTCGTGTAAATCACTGTGTTGAGCTATGACAATATCTAAAGTTACTGGACTACATTATAGAAATAGTATGCATTATAAATATATGATGGGGCAATTGAAACGTGTTCTGTCACTAATCACATAAAAATAAATTATATAAAGTATTAAATATTGATCTATTTGGTTATACATTACCTTGCAGACTTACTCTGCTCAGTCTTACTTTTATTAAAAACAATTCGAATTTGAAAATCTGTAATGCAGAATAATTAGATTACGTGAGTAAGAAATATGAGGTAAATGATATTAATTTCCAGCCTTGCATAAAAATACCTGCTTACAATCATATTCACAGAAAAAAAAAATATTATAAACACATATTATTAAAATGCAATAAAAAACAAAGAATAAATAGACATGTTCATTTCCCTGTTCTCCTAACCACGATCATAACTTCAATAATTTGTGGCCTCTCAACGATGCCGTCGCAATGCACAAACATGGCGTCCTGCGGGGGAAATAACTCGCTGCCTTCGAGTACCAAACGCACAGCTACCAAAGAAAAGACATAAGAGGATTTCCAAAGATTAAATACAAATTCACTTATGCAATGTCCATTGTTCACAGACAGAAGTGAACAAGGAGAGAATTACAAATCATAAATAAAGACAATCTCTTTGGTGAAAACAACTTTCGCTTTGAATAAATTGCACATCATTATTGTTGTTGGTATAATCAGATTTATCATCATTTTTACAATTATGATTTTCCTCACCATATACATTTTTATGATTATTGTACCCATAAACACAGTCAGGATCTTTATTCATCACCATCATCACACAATATTAAAATCACAATATTAAAATCTCAAGAAAGAAAATCACATGTACCAGTAATTAGGAACAGATCAAAAAAATACTGTCAAGTGTTTATGTGACTACATCAGTGAGGTAACATAATTATCATAATGATAATTATAACGATCATATTAGTAATGATATCAATTATGCTATTGATATTAAGATCAGTAAGAACATAATAATTTTAATAACCACAATAATCGCACAAACAGTTGATAATGTTAATGATATTTTTAGTAAATCTTAAGGATGTAATCATAATAACAATAATAATGAAAGTAAAATCAAACGCTTTTTATCATCACACCGATAAGAATCCATCCATCAGAACTCGAATTCCGGAATAAAAGATAGTCATTGTTCCACACGTCGAAAAATATATAAATATATCCGTAGCCCCTGGACTATCAGCTTCATTCTCAGTGTTCGCGGCGCCAATGAGAGCAATGAGGTACAGCGACCAATTTTTGTGTGACCCGTCGTCACTGTCATTCTGTATTCATACTCTTCTAAATTACCTATAAATATGTAAATTGGATGCACTGTGATAAGAATAATGAAGAATTTTCGATACGATGGAGTGTGTGTGTGGGGTTGGGGGGGTTGGGGAGAGTATTGCTCGTGGTGGTAAACAAATATTGTGATTTCGAAATATTGTCAATAGATGGCTCTCTCTCTCTCTCTCTCTCTTTCCCCTTTTCTTTTTCTTTTTTCCTTCTACGTGAGGTCATGTGTAGAAAAAAAATGGTTGGGGAACAAACGACACGTAGGCTCCAGAGAGAGACAAGGGCGCCGGCCGAGAAATAATGAACTGTGTGAGGAATGGACATTTTGAAAAATTGTTTCCTGGTATATGACTCTTTCTTTCAGTCTCTCGATCGTTCTGTCTCTCTGTCTCTGTCTCTCCCTTTATATATATATATATATATATATATATATATATATGTGTGTGTGTGTGTGTGTGTGTGTGTGTGTGTGTACATATAGATTACATAGTGTATATATATGTGTGTGTGTGTGTGTGTGTATAAAAATAAACATAAATACATATATATGTATATATATGTATATATATATATATACATGTATGTATGTATATGATATCCCCTTCCTTTAAAAAGAACTACCTGGAAATCGGAAACATTTAGTGCAATGATAGTCGAACCAAAAGCAAGAAAATGTCAAATTGTCCAACTGAGGCTGGGAGGGAAGACCGGAAACGCCATACCGTAAGTTACTGTATACAATATATACAAATTGTATAATGCTTTTAATCTGATTTCCGTGCCTTTCATGGCCGATATATTGCCTACTGACACTGGGATGGAAAATCAATGACATTACTTGATGATTATGGAAATTGATGTATCGAAGTGCTTTCCTTGACCCAGTAATGCAACCATGTCATGCCTCATATATCTATCACACATACAGTATGTACGCACATACATTCACTCCTCTTTCTCTCTCTCTCTCTCTCTCTCTCTCTCTCTCTCTCTCTCTCTCTCTCTCTCTCTCTCTCTCTCTCTCTCTCTCTCTCTCTCTCTCTCTCTCTCTCTCTCTCTCTCTCTCTCTCTCTTTCTCTCTCTCTCACACACACACACACGGGTTCACACACGCATATATATATATATATATATATATATATATATATATATATATATATATATATATATATGTATATATATATGTAAATATATATATATATATACATATATATATATAT
>NC_061826.1:31490513-31525513 GCF_019202785.1 Penaeus chinensis | reverse complement strand
TTCTGTCTCTACAATGTGTATGTGTTAGTTTGTTTGTGTGTGTGTACCTGTGTGTGTGAATGTGTGTGTTTCAGAGAGAGAGAAAGAAAGAGAGAGAGAGAGAGAGAGAGAGAGTGTGTGTGTGTGTGTGTGTGTGTGTGTGTGTGTGTGTGTGTGCATACATGTGTCTGTGTTACATATATATTTGTGTGTGTGTGTGTGTGTATGTGTGTGTTTGTGTGTGTGTGTGTGTGTGTGTGTGTGTGTGTGTGTGTGTGTGTGTGTGTGTGTGTGTGTGTGTGTGTGTAACTGAAGTATTATTTCTCAAAAAAAAAAAAATAATAAATAAAGTGAAGCTGAGTGAAATATAGATACCTGGAAGCAACGATAAATATAGAAGCGGAATATAGAGGGATATAGTCATATAGATGCATAGATCTTTAAGCAGATAGGAAGATTCCTAGGTACAAAAAGTTATTGAGATCCACATCCTTATATATGCACAGCTGCCTGCACGTATACCTGGTACACCCCGTTTTCGAAGGACAGCATCAGCACCTCAGTGTTTCTGCACCCCCTCCCCCCTCACCCGTCTCTCTGTCTGTCTCTCTCACTAAACATAACGTTTCCAGTGACCATGGCAGGCAGTTGATAGAATAAGTCTCTCGTTACAAGGAAATGCGCATAGCTAGCTAGGGCAGCGTCTGGTTCATACAAGCATTAGTTTTAACGAGAAACAGCCGAATCCAGTTGCTATTCAGCATGAGCATAATTAGTCACTGCATAACGTTCGCTCGAACAGGGACTCGAACCCTGGACCCTTAGGTTAAAAGCCTAATGCTCTACCGACTGAGCTATCCGAGCTTCCATGACATGAAATAAGATTTGTCATATTTTTTTTTAAATACTTAAATAATAAAAAAATTCTGTATGACCATTGGCCTTCTATGGCAATGGCTCTCATAGCCCAGGAGCTAATTCATGTACGAGGCCAAATAAGGGATTTGGTTCTGGAGTATTTGGTCCCAAATAAGGAATTTGTTTTAATAATGTTAAACAATTTCCATGTTTGTGTTAAAATGTTTTTTTGGCCTGAAATACTTTTAATGTTTGCGTGTGTGTGTATGTGTGCGTGTGTATCTATATGTTTATATAAGTTTATACATACATATACACTCACTTATTCTCACTGTCACTCCCCCCCCCCCCCATCTCTCTCTCTCTCTCTCTCTCTCTCTCTCTCTCTCTCTCTCTCTCTCTCTCTCTCTCTCTCTCTCTCTCTCTCTTTCTCTCTCTTTCTCTCACTATATGACGTTTTCAGTGACCATGACAGTCAGTTGATAAGATTAAGTTCCTCGTTACAAGGAAATGCACATAGCTAGCTAGGACAACGTCTGGCTAATACTCCATACCAGTGGTTCCCAAACTTGGCTTCCAGGTGGATTCCTAGCGCCCCCCCCCCCCCCCCATCATACATATATGTAAACACACTTTTTTTGGTATGTTTCAAATTGAAAACAAGATTAAATACAAAGATGTATTTCACAAATAAATCCTGATTTAGAAATTAAATTTATTTAGCAGTTTTAGCTGTGTCAGTAATATGGAAAGGTAAATCAACCAGTAACCATAGTAGTATAGTTCAGTGACTTCACGGCATTGGTGTAGGGATATCAGCTTTTCAACGTAAGGCTAAGAAGAAAATATATATATATATATATATATATCCTGCTCCTAATGCCATTTTGTCACCGTCCTACCGCCCCCTTTTGTTTGTGTATGCCTATATCCATATGTTTATACGCACATACATATACACTCTTTCACTCATTCTCACTTTTAGTCTTTATGTGATAGTCAAATTTTAAAAAGGTTAAGAGCCACTGCTTTATACGATAGAATTATCTAAATACTTTGTATATGAGAAATAGTTTAACACGTAATGCTTCAATGACTTTATGTATTTATTTTCATATCAATGCCTGTCAACAGTAAGACAACCATCAGCAGCGTAGTTTTAACAAGAACAGTGTTTCGCTGGAACAGGTACTTGAACCTTGGACCCTTAGGTTAAAAGCCTAATGCTCTACCGACTGAACTATCCGAGCTTGCATGGTGTTAATCATTTTTTGCCATATATATATATATATATATATATATATTTTGTTTTCTTATACTTATATCATAAATAATTTCTGTATGGTCATTGGTTCTCTATGCAGTGTCTCTAGTAGTCCAGCAGCTAATTCTTGTCCGAGGCCAAATTAAGGATTTGGTTCAACATACCCTACGGAAAATGTTTTATTGGACAGTATAGGATAGACCTAGAAAATGTGGTCCCAATTTCTATTAAAGGAGGGAAAATGCAATTGCCACATAGTCACTTTGTTATTTTGGAAAAATATACCTGTTAGATATAAGAATGTTTGTAATAAAAACATTTGTCTGCGCACATATAGAAAGATTGTCTTAAACCTGTGATGAGAAATTACATTAAATGCAAGAAATATAGCCTATAGGATTAACCATACATTCAAAGAAAAACATGTTGAAATTCTAATGGCACAGTCTTTTTCACGATGGCAACCAACGTGTTCTTTTCATCCATATTTGTAGAATGCTACGGTACATGTTACTGATAATCTCTCCTCTTCTTCCTCCTATTTTCTTCTCTTCTTTCCCTTTCCTTTAAGTGCTCTCGTACCAGGTACTGCAGGGACGAGTTTACTGCAAGTATCTCGTGAATCTCTTTATCTCTCTCTTTGTCTCTTTCTGTCTGTCTCATAGTCTCTGTATGTGTGTGTGTGTCTGCCTGCCTGCCAGTGTCTCTCTCTCTGTCTCTCTTTCTCACTACTATCTTTGTCTGTCTCTTTGCTTGTAATGGGAGATAATCAATTTGCTCTGAGCTGCACAACTCTAACGACTAGAAAGCGATACCCGATACGTGGTCAGTTTGTTAGCCAAATATTTAGTATTTTACGAAAAAAAAAGTCAGTTCATATATTTCTACGTTCGTGTATAAATGCCTTATTGGCTTGGAATACTTGTTATGTTTATTTATACATGTATGTGTGTATTATATATATATATATGCATATATATATTTATATATATGCATATATATATGCATATATATATGCATATATATATATATATATATATATATATTTATATATATGCATATATATATATTTATATATATGCATATATATATTTATATATATGCATATATATATTTATATATATGCATATATATATATAATATATACACAGTATATAATATACATATTCACTTCCACTCATTCTCACCTTCATTCTTTCTTACCCCTCTCTCTCTCTCACTAAACACTTAACACTAAGGTTTTTCAGTGACCATGGCAGTCAGTTGATAAGAGTAAATTCCTCGTTACAAGGATATGCGCGAAGCTACCTAGGATAACGTCTGGCCAATACTGTACACCATTGGTTCCCAAATTTTCCGGCTGGCACCCTTTTGGCCGTAACTCTTAAACGGTTAAGAACCACTGCTATACACGATAGAAATATCTAAATGCTTTGTATATGAGAAATGACAAACCCTCTACACTCTACATAATGCTTCCATGATTTTATGCATTTATTTTAATTTCAACGCCTGTCTACAGTAAGATAAGCATCGACAGCGTAGTTTTAACGAGCCGTATCCTGTTAAACGGCATTTCAACATGAGCATAATTAGTCACTGCATAACGTTCGCTCGAACAGGGACTCGAACCCTGGACCCTTAGGTTAAAAGCCTAATGCTCTACCGACTGAGCTATCCGAGCTTGTATAGGATTAAATATTTGATGTAGATTTCTTCTTAAAAATACATATATCATAAATAATTTCTGCCTGGCATCGGCCCTCTGTGGCAGTGGCTCTCATAGTCCAGCAACTAATTCCTGTGCAAGACCAAATAAGGGATTTGGTTCAACATACCCTGCACAAAAGATTTTATTAGACAAAGTAGGATAGACCGTTTGGAGTATGTGGTCCTAAACTGTGGTATCACATGAAAACTATAGACTATTTTCTCTCAAAAGAGGGAAAATGCCGTTGACATAGTCACATCATTTCCTTTGCTAATACAATTTTTTTTGTGCAAAATATATGTGTTCAATGTGAGAATGTTCGTAATGAAAACGTCAATTAGTACACAGAGAGATTAGGTGATGAGAAATTACATTAAGTCAAAGAAATATAGCCAATACGATTAACCATATATGCTACGGTCCATGTTCCTGATAATCTCTCCCCTTCTTCCTCCCATTTTATTCTCTTCTTTCCTTTTTCTTTAAGAACTATATTATCAGGTACCGTAGGGACGAGTTTACTGCAAGAATAACACGTCAATCTCTCTGTATCTGTCATTCTGTCTTCTAGTCTCTCTCTCTCCCTGTCTATCTGTCTCTGTCTGCCTACCAGTCTCTCTCTCTATGCCTCTGTCTGCCTGCCAGTCTCTCCGTTTCTCTGTCTCTGCCTGCAAGTCTCTCTTTCTGCCTGTCTCTTTATCTGTTTATAAAGAGGAAGAATGCATTTGCTCGGAGTTGCACTGTAGCGTCTCGCTAACAAAGGGCGCCCAGCTTGTACGTAGTTAAAACAAGGTAGATTTCTCCATGCGTGACCTGTGGTTAACGAGCATCACTCATTAACGGGGGCAAACAGTTATACTAACTACTTTATTTAAAACTTTAGTACAAGTTAAATTATTGTTTAAACTATGGTGGATAGGGTGGATATTCCTAAGGCATAAAATAAGATATATACATTTAAAACATACGCTTTATTTAAAAATAAAAATAAAACAGGAAGCAATATAAAAACGTCCACGTTACAATAAAATTCATGAATAACAACAAGGTATCCAGCCTAATCTTGATTACTGAATCCTAAAAATCTTCACTTGTACTTAACTTAGGCGACCGGAGGTTGAGGTGGGCCGATTCACAGTGGGGTTTTTGTTTTCACAAACAACCAGTTTTCGATAATATGCAGAGTCCAGAGCGACGTTTTGCAAACAATGGTAGGCTGCAGAATCCCCTGTGGAAACTAGCGCTGGCTATTTACGTGAGTGTGGGGATTGTGGCTACTTAAAATGAGAATTATGGGATGCGCACTAGCATACTGTAAATCGGAATTTTGCTTCTAGATCGTGGACAGATCAATGGAAATAAAATAGAATTGAATAAAGTAGGGGGGTTTCGGCATTTCTTTGGTTTGTGTATACGGCACCAGGCATCGTTTAAAAACTCGTTGGTTGCGCCAACGTTCGGATGCACAACTCTAATAACTAGAACGCGATGCCTGATACGTGGTCAGTTTGTCAGCCAAATATTTAGTATTTTACAAGAAAAAAAAATATGTACATAGATTTCCATGTTCGTGTTTAAATGCCTTATTGGTGTGAAATACTTTTTGTTTATATACATTTCTATGTTTATATATATATATATGATTATATGTGAGTATGTGCATATTTATGCTTATATATACATTCATGCATAAATATTTATATATATACAAATACAATATACATATTCACTCACTCATTCTCACTTTCACTCCCCCACCTCTCTCTCTCTCACTAACACAACCTTTGCAGTGACCAAGGCAGTTAGCTGATAAAAACAAATCCCTCGTTACTAGGAAATACGCGTAGCTAGCAAGGACAACGTCTGGCAAATACTATACACCAGTGGTTCCCAACTTTTCTGTTTTTTCTGGTTCCTAACGCTACCCCCATCATACACATGCGAACGCACTTCAAACTGTAAATAAGATTAAACATAAAAATGTATTTCACAAATAAAACTTGATTTAGTAAACCACTCCATTTAGCAGTTTAAGCTGTGTCAGCAATATGAAAGGGTAAATTAACATCTCTTGTAACCAAAGCAACATGGTTATATCTACAAATATTGCACAGATATTGCTTATTCCATTTCAGTGTCTGTCTACAGTAAGACAAACATCAGCAGCGTAGTTTTAACGAGGACAGTGTCAGTCCTGTCAGTCGGTATTTCAACGTGAGCATAATTAGTCACTGCATAACGTTCGCTCGAACAGGGACTTGAACCCTGGACCCTTAGGTTAAAAGCCTAATGCTCTACCGACTGAGCTATCCGAGCTTGCATAGTTTTAAATATTTGCTGCCCCATTTCTTCTTAAAAATACACATATAAAAAAATTCTGCATGATCACCGGCCTCCTGTGACAGTGGCTTTCATAGTCCAGCAGCTAATTCTTGTATGAGTTCAAATAAGGGATTTGGTTCAACATATCCTGCGGAAAAGATTTTATTTGACAGGGTAGGATAGATCGTTTGAAGTATGTGTTCCCAAACGGTGGTAACACATGAAAACTACAGACTGTTTTCTCTCAAAAGAGGGATAATGGAATTGTCACAGTCGCATAATTTCCTTTGCTAGTACAAGTTCATTTTTTGTACGAAATATACGTGTTCTATATGAGTCTTTTTCACCATGGCAACCAATGTGTACTTTTCATCCATATTTGTAAAATGCTACGGTAGTGTTTCATCGGCCGAATTCTGTCAGTCTGTATTTCAACATGAGCATAATGAGTCACTGCATAACGTTCGCTCGAACAGGGACTCGAACCCTGGACCCTTAGGTTAAAAGCCTAATGCTCTACCGACTGAGCTATCCGAGCTTGTATACGATTAAATATTTGCTGCCCATTTCTTCTTAAAAATACATATATCATAAATAATTTCTGCATGGTCATCGGCCCTCTGTGGTAGTGGTTCTCATAGTCCAGGAGATCATTTCTGTGCAAGACCAAATATGGGATTTGGTTCAACATACCCTGCAAAATAGATTCTATTAGATAGGGTAGGATAGACCGTTTGGAGTATGTGGTCCTAAACTGTGGTATCACGTGAAAACTATAGACTATTTTCTCTCAAAAGAGGGAAAATGCAGTTGACACAGTCACATCATTTCCTTTGCTAATATAATTTTTTTGTGCAAAATATGTGTTCTATATGAGAATGTTCGTAATGAAAACCTCTATCAATACACAGAAAGATCAGGTAATCTTAAACCTGTGACGAGAAATTACATTAAGTCAAACAAATGTAGCCTATAGGATTAACCATACATTCAGAGAAAAAATCCAATACCATGGTCTTTTTCACGATGGCAACCAATGTGTACTTTTCATCCATATTTGCGGAATGCTACGGTACATGGTACTGATGATCTCTCCTCTTCTTCCTCCCATTTTCCTCTCTTCTTTCCCTTTTCTTTACTTGCCAACACCCCTCTAACGACTAGAACGCGATGCCTGATACTTGGTCAGTTTGTTAGCCAAATATTAAATAAAAAAAAAAATAAAAAAAAAATTGTGTACATAGATTTCCATTTTCGTGTTTAAATGCCTTATTGGCTTGAAATACTTTTTGTTTATATACATATGTATTTATATATATATGATTATATGTGAGTATATGTATATATATATGCTTATATATACATACATGCATAAATTTATATATACACAAATATAATATACATATTCACTCACTCATTCCCACATTCACTCCCCCCCCCCTCTCTCTCTCTCTCTCTCTCTCTCTCTCTCTCTCTCTCTCTCTCTCTCTCTCTCTTTCTCTCTCTCTCTCTCTCTCTCTCTCACTAAACATTTAACACTAAGCTTTTCCAGTGACCATGGTAGTCAGTTGATAAGAGTAAGTCCCTCGTTACAAGGAAATGCGCGTAGCTAGTAAGGACAACGTATGGCAAATACTATACACCTGTGGTTCCCAACTTTTCCGGTTGGCACCCTTTTGGCTTACAGATGGGTTCCTAACGCTCCCCCCATCATACACATGCGAACGCACTTTTTGTTTGCTTCAAACTGTAAATAAGATTAAACATAAAAACGTATTTCACAAATAAAATTTGATTTAGTAAATCACTTAATTTAGCTGTTTTAGCCGTGTCATCAATATGGAAGGGTAAATTAACATCTCTTGTAACCATAACAACATTGTCTACACAGATACTGGTAATGAAATGGTAGTGCTTGGTGCAAGGAAATCAACTTTTCAACGTATGGGTAAGAAATAAAGAAAAAAATATATTTACTGCTCCTTATGCCATCTTGTCACACCCCCTACTTGGAGTCTATGATCTACTAGGGGGTCCACGGATGAGTTTCAGGTGTTCCGTTTTGATCAGATGAAAATTAACATTCATATTAATGTATAGTTTTAGACCCTTTACTTTAAAGTTTGATAATACTTTGTGTGTCATACATGTCCGTAGGGGGTCTATAGCTGTTATCAGATTCTTATAAGGGTCCGTGACACTAAATAGTTGAAAACCACTACTCTACACTATTGCATTGTCTAAATATCTTGTGTACGAGAAAAAATAACAAAGATAAAGCTTCAATGATTTTATATATTTATTTTCATCTCAACGCCTGTCTACAGTAAGACAAACATCAGCAGCGTAGTTTTAACGAGGACAGTGTCAGTCCAGTCAGTCGGTATTTCAACCTGAACATAATTAGTCACTGCATAACGTTCGCTCGAACAGGGACTCGAACCCTGGACCCTTAGGTTAAAAGCCTAATGCTCTACCGACTGAGCTATCCGAGCTTGTATACGATTAAATATTTGATGTAGATTTCTTCTTAAAAATACATATATCATAAATAATTTCTGCATGGCATCGGCCCTCTACGGCAGTGGCTCTCATAATCCAGCAGCTAATTCCTGTACGAGACCAAATATAGGATTTGGTTCAACATACCCTGCAGAAAATGGTTTTTTTAGACAAATTTGGACAGACCGTTTGGAGTATGTGGTCCTAAACTGTGGTATTACATGAAAACCATAGACTATTTTCTCTCAAAAGAGGGAAAATGCAGTTGACACAGTCACATCATTTCCTTTGCTAATACAACTTTTTTGTGCAAAATATATGTGTTCTATATGAGAATGTTCGTAATGAAAACCTCTATCAATACACAGAATTATTAGGTTATCTTAAACCTGTGATGAGAAATTACATTAAATGCAAGAAATATAGCCTATAGGATTAATCATACATTCAGAGAAAAAATCCAATACCATGGTCTTTTTCACGATGGCAACCAATGTGTACTTTTCATCCATATTTGTGGAATGCTACGTTACATATAACTGATAATCTCTCCTCTTCTTCCTCCCATTTTCCTCTCTTCTTTCCCTTTTCTTTACTTGCTCTCGTACGAGGCACCGCATGGACGAGGTTACTGCAAGAATAACACGTGAATCTCCTATCTATCTTTCTGCTAGTCTCTCTCCCTCTCTCTCTGTCTCTTTGTTTATAAAAAGAAGAATAATTAATTTGCTAGATGTACTACTCTAACGACTAGAACGCGATGCCTGATACGTGGTCAGTTTATTAGCCAAATATTTAGTATTTTACAGGAAAAAGAAAAAAATGTGTGTACATTTTCGTGTTTAAATGCCTTATTGGCTTGAAATACCCTTTGTTTATATACATATATGTTTATATATATATGATTATATGTGAGTATATGTATATCTATGATTATATATACATACATGCATAAATTGATATATACAGAAATATGATATACATATTCACTCTCACTCATTCTCACATTCACTCCCCCAACCCCTCTCTCTCACTAAACACTTAACACTAAGCTTTTCCAGTGACCATGGCAGTGATTTGATAAGAGTAGGTCCCTCGTTACAAGGAAATGCGCGTAGCTAGCAAGGACAACGTCTGGCAAATATTATACACTTGTGGTTCCCACCTTATCCGGTTGGCACCCTTTTGGCTTCCAGATGGGTTCCTAACGCTTCCCCCATCATACACATGCGAACGCACTTTTTGTATGCTTCAAAATGTAAATAAGATTAAACATAGAAATGTATTTCACAAATAAAATTTGATTTAGTAAACTACTTCATTTAGCTGTTTTAGCCGTGTCATCAACATGGAAGGGTTAATTAACATCTCTTGTAACCATAGCAACATTGTCTACACAGATACTGGCAATGAGATGGTAGTGCTTGGTACAGGGAAATCAACTTATCAACGTATGGGTAAGAAATAAAAAAAAAATCTGTTAACTGCTCCTTATGCCAGCTTGTCACACCCCCTACTTGGAGTCTATGATCTACTAGGGGGTCCACGGATGAGTTTCAGGTGTTCCGTTTTGATCAGATAAAAAGTAACATTCATATTAATGTATAGTTTTAGACCCTTTACTTTAAAGTTTGACAATACTTTGTGTGTTATACATGTGCGTAGGGGGTCTATAGCTTTCATCAGATTCTTAAAAGGGTCCGTGACTCTAAATAGTTGAAAACCACTGCTCTACACTATTGCATTGGCTAAATATCTTGTGTACGAGAAAAAATAACAAATAAACATAAAGCTTCAATGATTTTACATATTTATTTTCATCTCAATGCCTGTCTACAGTAAGACAAACATCAGCAGCATAGTTTTCACGAGGACAGTGTTTCATCGGCCGAATCCTGTCAGTCTGTATTTCAACATGAGCATACTTAGTCTGCTTAACGTTCGCTCGAACAGGGACTCGAACCCTGGACCCTTAGGTTAAAAGCCTAATGCTCTACCGACTGAGCTATCCGAGCTTGTATACGATTAAATATTTGCTGCCCATTTGTTCTTAAAAATATGGCATCGGCCCTCTGTGGCAGTGGCTCTCATAGTCCAGCAGCTAACTCCTATACGAGACCAAATAAAGGATTTGTTTCAACATACCCTGCAGAAAAGATTTTATTAGACAAAATAGGATAGACCGTTTGGAATATGTGGTCCTAAAATATGGCATCACATGAAAACTATTGACTATTTTCTCTCAAAATATTTTATTAGACAAATTAGGATAGACCGTTTGGAGTATGTGGTCCTAAACTGTGGTATTACATGAAAACCATAGACTATTTTCTCTCAAAAGAGGGAAAATGCAGTTGACACAGTCACATCATTTCCTTTGCTAATACAATTTTTTTTGCAAAATATATGTGTTCTATATGAGAATGTTCGTAATGAAAACCTCTATCAATACACAGAAATATTAGGTTATCTTAAACCTGTGATGAGAAATTACATTAAGTGCAAGAAATGTAGCCTATAGGATTAACCATACATTCAGAGGAAAAATCCAATATCATGGTCTTTTTCACAATGGCAACCAATATGTACTTTTCATCCATATTTGTAGAATGCTATGGTACATGTTACTGAAAATCTCTCCTCTTCTTCCTCCCATTTTCCTCTTTTCTTTCCCTTTTCTTTACTTGCTCTCGTACCAGGCACCGCATGGACGAGTTTACTGCAAGAATAACACGTGAATCTCCTATCTGTCTTTCTGCTAGTCTCTCTCTCTCTCTGTCTCTGTCTGCCTGCCAGTCTCTCTCTCGCTCTCTGTCTCCTTGTTTATAAAAAGGAAGAATTCATTTGCTCGGAGATGTACAACTCTAATTAATTGAAAACCACTACTCTACACTATTGCATTGTCTAAATATCTTGTGTACGAGAAAAAACAACTTTTTAGAAAAAATGCACATTATTTATTAACTGAAAAAAATATTATATAGTCAAAATGTAAAGCCAATCACATAAATTGATATGCCAATAATACAACATCTGAGTTCATTATAATCCAATACAATAATTTTACCACCTTGAATATACATCTTTTAGTTTTAACAAATAGCTTTACTCTAAATGCTAACATGCCAGCAACTACCTAATGTCAATTTAAGCAAGCTGTTATTATGAAATTACAGCAAAAAATGCCAATGCCTAAAATGGATATAAGCAATAAATAAAAGAATTCCTTTCTCCACATGCAATGATTGAAATCATGAAAATAAAAGTAAATAAATTGAATTACAGAAAATAGTGAAAATTATATCTAAGCAAGATGAACTGCTTATACCAAGCAATTTAAAATACTAAGTTAATGTCCTTATACAATGACCAACTTAAACTTAAGATTATCTCCATTAAAAAAAAAAAATAGTACACTTAAAAAATGAACAGAAAATATCTTATACTTAATCAGGCAATCATAATACTAAATTAATTTCTTTACGCAGTAACTAAATCAAGCAAAAACTTATCCTAGAAAATACTTAACTGATACATACATTACGCAAACACAAAATTATTCCTATGCTCCACTGGAGCATAGGAATATGCTCCAGTGTTAAATCACACTTCCCTAGAGCTGAGATCGCTTAAAAGTAATTCATAATTCCTTACTTTCTACACTAACTTAATATATCCCTTCACTTAAAATTCAAATCTATATGTATTCAATTATATCATTCTTCAAACTTGACAATCAATCTATAATTACTCCATTATATAATTCTTACTTCTAAAATTTACTTAATCAAATACAATTCTTGGTCTATTATATAGCCACACATAAATCAAGAAATAATCCCTAATACTGCTTAATCAACATTAAATCACTTCAACCGGGCTTACCAAGATGTGTCACAAAAGTGACATAGTTACTGGATGCTACTCCGAAATCTAATCCGCCGTTTGTCTATCACTAACCATCTTTTATTCCCGATGTGGGAGCCCATCCGGCCACATCTTTAACAGTTATCATGAATATAACAATTTCTTTTCACTGATTTGGAAGATACCTGCGTCAGGACTTTCCTGTGTCCCAGCAAATTTTCAACACTGTATTTATCACTTTAAACTTCTCTACCTGCCAGAAAATTTTATTTTATTGTTCCCAGACTGGTGTGTTGTAATATATATGGTGATCGTTTCAAACTAGTTTCCGCACTCGTAAGTTCTTTTTTGCTTCTGGTAGCCCGTCACGTGGCGTCACTTTGTCACAAGATGTTTTCAACACTTTAACGTCATGGTGCGCCTCTATTTTTTGTATCTGCGTCTTGTCCTGTCGACCATATTTTTTTTTCTTTTTTTTTTTCTTTTTTTTTTTTGTCTGGAGTCCGCTCGAATCCTCGCAATGTTATTATCTTTTTGATGTCTCGTCCCGGCTTGTTTGTTTCACTCGTTCATGTAGCATCCGCTTTGCCCTCGTGTTGTTCACATAATAATGCATTGGTGTGTCTACGACATGAACATAATTAGTCACTGTATGACGTTCGCTCGAACAGGGACTCGAACCCTGGACCCTTAGGTTAAAAGCCTAATGCTCTACCGACTGAGCTATCCGAGCTTGTATAGTATTAAATATTTGCTACCCATTTCTTCTTAGAAATACATATATCTTAAATAACTTCTGCATGGCATCTTCCCTCTGTGGCAGTGGCTCTCATAGTCCAGCAGTTAATTCCTGTACAAGACCATATATAGGATTTGGTTCAAAATACTCTGCAAAAAAAAAAAAAAAAATATATATATATATATATATATATATATATATATATATATATATATATATATTAGGGTAGGGTATACCGTTTGGAGTATGTGGTCCTAAATTGTGGTATCACATGAAAACTATAGACTATTTTCTCTCAAAAGAGGGAAAATGCAGTTGACACAGTCACATCATTTCCTTTGCTAATACATTTTTTGTGCAAAATATATGTGTTCTATATGAGAATGTTCGTAATGAAACTTCTATCAATACACAGAAAGATTAGGTTATCTTAAACCTGTGACGAGAAATTACATAAAGTGCAAGAAATGTAGCCTATAGTATTAATCATACATTCAGAGAAAAAATCTAGTATCATGATCTTTTTCGCGATGGCAACCAATGTGTACTTTTCATCCATATTTGCGGAATGCTACGTTACATGTTACTGATAATCTCTCCTCTTCTTCCTCCCATTTTCCTCTCTTCTTTCCCTTTTCTTTACTTGTTCTCGTACCAGGCACCGCATGGACGAGTTTACTCTTTCTATCTGTCTTTCTGCTAGTCTCTCTCTCTCTGTCTCTGTATGCCCGCCAGTCTCTTTTTCTCTCTGTCTGTCTGCTTGCCAGTCACTCTCTTTCTAAGTCTCTAACTACCTGCCAGTCTATTTTTTTGTCTGTTTCTTTGTTTATAAAGAGGGAGAATTCATTTGCTCGGAGATGTACAACTCTAACGACTAGAACGCGTTGCCTGATACGTGGTCAGTTTATTAGCCAAATATTTAGTATAGAGATTTGTGTACATAGATTTCCATTTTCGTGTTTAAATGCCTTATTGGCTTGAAATACCTTTTGTTTATATATATATATGTTTATATTTATATATGATTATATGTGAGTATATGTATATCTATGCTTTTATATACATACATGCATAAATTTATATATACACAAATATAATATACATATTCACTCTCACTCATTCTCACATTCACTCCCCCACCCCCTCTCTCTCACTAAACACTTAAGACTAAGCTTTTCCAGTGACCATGGCAGTCGGTTGATAAGAGTAAGTCCCTCGTTACAAGGAAATGCGCGTAGCTAGCAAGGACAACGTCTGGCAAATACTATACACCTGTGGTTCCCAACTTTTTGGTTGGCACCCTTTTGGCTTCCAGGTGGGTTCCTAACGCTTCCTCCATCATACACATGCGAACGCACTTTTTGTTTGTTTCAAACTGTAAATATGATTAAACATAAAAATGTATTTCACAAATAAAATTTGATTTAGTAAACCACTTCATTTAGCTGTTTTAGCCGTGTCATCAATATGGAAGGGTAATTAACATCTCTTGTAACCATAGCAACATTGTCTACACAGATACTGGCAATGAGATGGTAGTGCTTGCTGCAGGGAAATCAACTTCTCAACGTATGGGTAAGAAAAAAATATATATTAACTGCTCCTTGTGCCATCTTGTCACACCCCCTACTTGGAGTCTATGATCTACTAGGGGGTCCACGGATGAGTTTCAGGTGTTCTGTTTTGATCAGATAAAAAGTAACATTCATATTAGTGTATAGTTTTAGACCCTTTACTTTAAAGTTTGATAATACTGATAATAATACTGTGTGTCATACATGTCCGTAGGGGGTCTATGGCTTTCACCAGATTCTTAAAAGGGTCCGTGACTCTAAATAGTTGAAAACCACTGCTCTACACTATTGCATTGTCTAAATATCTTGTGTACGAGAAAAAAAATAAACATAAAGCTTCAATGATTTTATAAAGTCCCTTTTTTATCTCAACGCCTGTCTACAGTAAGACAAACATCAGCAGTGTAGTTTTCACAAGCACAGTGTTTCATCGGCCGAATCCTGTCAGTCTGTATTTCAACATGCATGTTGTTGCCTCTTTTTCATCAACTATTATATATTATCTCCTCAGTGTCTGATATAATCTTTACAGTTCATACTAGTCATATTCCTTTCACAGATTTACTCTTCATACTTGTATTAATTAGTTAAGATAAATGTGAGGAAAAGTTCCCAACTTTTTAGGAAGTTTACACATTATTTATTTACTGTAAAAAATATTATATAGTCAAAATGTAAAGCCAATCACATAAATTGATATGCCAATAATATAACATCTGAGTTCATTATAATCCAATACAATAATTTTACCACCTTGAATATCTATCTTTTAGTTTTAACAAATAGCTTGCAGCTTTACTCTAAATGCTAACATGCCAGCAACTACTTAATGTCAATTTAAGCAAGCTGTTATTATGAAATTAGATCAAACAATGCCAATGCCTAAAATGGATATAAGCAATAAGTAAAAGAATTCCTTTCTCTTCATGCAATGACTGAAATCATAAAAATATAAGTAAACAAATTGCAGTACAGAAAATAGTGAAAATTATATTTAAGCAAGATGAACTACTTATACCAAGCAATTTAAAATACTAACTTAATGTCCTTATACAATTACTAACTTAAACTTAAGATTATCTTCATTAAAAAAATAAATGAGTACACTTCAAAAATGGACAGAAAATATCTTATACTTAATCAGGCAATCATAATACTAAATTAATTTCGTTAAGCAGTAACTAAATCAAGCAAAAACTTATCTTGGAAAATATTTAACTGATACATACATTATACAAACACTGGAAATTAATAATCTTCATCACTGTTAAATCACACTTCCTCTTAAATCTCTTAGATCTTTTAGATCTCATAAAAGTAATTAATTAGTTCCTTACTTTCTAAACTAACTTAATATATCCTTACACTTAAAATTCAAATCTATATGTATTCACTTATATCATTCTTCAAACTTGACAATCAATCTATAATTACTCCATTATATAATTCTTACTTCCAAAATTTACTTAAATACAATTCTTGGTTCATTATATAGCCACACATAAATCAAGAAATAATCCCTAATACTACTTAATCCTAATACTAATTAACTGTAAAATATAATATAGTCAAAATGTAAAGGCAATCACATAAATTGATATGCCAATAATACATCATCTGAGTTTATTATAACCAAATACAATAAATTTACCACCTTGAATATCCATCTTTTAGTTTTAACAAATAGCTTGCCGCTTTACTCTAAATGCTACCATGCAAGCAACTACCTAATGTTACTTTAAGCAAGCTGTTATTATGAAATTAGAGCAAACAATAATACTACTTAATCCACATTATTCCATAGCACATTCCCTTCCACTATGTTCCCTCAAGATAAGGCACTAAATCACTTCAACCGGGCTTACCAAGATGTGCCACAAAAGTGACATGGTTACTGGATGCTACTCCGAAATCTAATCCGCCGTTTGTCTATCACTAACCATCTTTTATTCCCGATGTGGGAGCCCATCCGGCCACATCCTTAACAGTTATCATGAATATACCATAATTTATTTTCACTAATTTGAAAGATATCTGCGTCAGGACTTTCCTGTGTCCCAGCAAATTTTCAACACTGCATTTATCACTTTAAACTTTTCTACCTGCCAGAAAATGTTCTTTTCTTGTTCCGAGACTGGTGTGTTGTAAAATATATAGTGATCGCTTCAAACTAGTTATTGTTTCCGCACTCGTCACTTCTGTTTTGCTTCTGTTAGTCCGTCACGTGGCGTCACTTTGTCACAAAATGTTTTCAACACTTTGACGTCATGGTGCGCCTCTATTTTTTGTATCTGCGTCTTGTCCTGTTGACCACATTTTTGAGACTGGAGTCCGCTCGAATCCTCGCAATGTTATTTTATTTTTGATGTCTTGTACCGGCTTGTTTGTTTCACTCGTTCATGTAGCATTCGCTTTGCCCTCGTGTTGTTCACGTGATAATGCCTTCGTGTGTCTACGACATGAACATAATTAGTCACTGTATAACGTTCGCTCGAACAGGGACTCGAACCCTGGACCCTTAGGTTAAAAGCCTAATGCTCTACCGACTGAGCTATCCGAGCTTGTATACAATTGAATATTTGCTACCCATTTCTGCATGGCATCGGCCCTCTGTTACAGTGGCTCTCATAGCCCAGCAGTTAATTCCTGTACAAGACCAAATATGGGATTTGGTTCAACATACTCTGCAAAAAAAGAAAAAAAAATAGATAGGGTAGGATAGACAGTCTGGAGTATGTGGTCCTAAAATGGAGTATCACATGAAAACTATAGACTATTTTCTCTCAAAAGAGGGAAAATGCAGTTGACACAGTCACATCATTTCCTTTCTTAATATAATTTTTTTGTGCAAAATATATGTGTTCTATATGAGAATGTTCGTAATTAAACCTCTATCAATACACATAAAGAGTGGGTTATCTTAAATCTGTGAGGAGAAATTATATTAAGTCGAGAAATGTAGCCTATAGGATTAATCATACATTCAGAGAAAAAATCTAGTATCATGGTCTTTTTCACGATGGCAACCAATGTGTACTTTTCATCCATATTTGTGGAATGCTACGTTACATGTTACTGATAATCTCTCCTCTTCTTCCTCCCATTTTCCACTCTTCTTTCCCTTTTCTTTACTTGTTCTCGTACTAGGCACCGCATGGACGAGTTTACTGCAAGAAAAACACGTGAATCTCATTCTCTTTCTATCTGTCTTTCTGCTAGTCTCTCTCTCTCTGTCTCTGTATGCCCGCCAGTCTCTCTTTCTCTCTGTCTGTCTGCTTGCCAGTCACTTTCTTTCTAAGTCTCTAACTACCTGCCAGTCTATCTTTCTGTCTGTCTCTTCGTTTATAAAGAGGGAGAATTCATTTTCTCGGAGTTGTACAACTCTAACGACTAGAACGCGATGCCTGATACGTGGTCAGTTTATTAGCCATATATTTAGTATTTTACAAGAAAAAAAAAATTATGTACATAGATTTCCATTTTCGTGTTTAAATGCCTTATTGGCTTGAAATACCTTTTGTTTATATACATATATGTTTATATATATATATCTATATGATTTTATGTGAGTATATGTATATCTATGATTATATATACATACATGCATAAATTTATATATACAGATATATAATATACATATTCACTCTCACTCATTCTCACATTCACTCCCCCACCCCCCTCTCTCTCACTAAACACTTAACACTAAGCTTTTCCAGTGACCATGGCAGTGAGTTGATAAGAGTAAGTCCCTCGTTACAAGGAAATGCGCGTAGCTAGCAAGGACAACGTCTGGCAAATACTATACACCTGTGGTTCCCAACTTATCCGGTTGGCACCCTTTTGGCTTCCAGGTGGGTTCCTAACGCTCCCCCCATCATACACATGCGAACGCACTTTTTGTTTGCTTCAAACTGTAAATAAGATTAAACATAAAAATATATTTCACAAATAAAATTTGATTTAGTAAACTACTTCATTTAGCTGTTTTAGCCGTGTCATCAATATGGAAGGGTAAATTAATATCTCTTGTAACCATAGCAACATTGTCTACACAGATACTGGCAATGAGATGGAAGTGCTTGGTGCAGGGAAATCAACTTCTCAACGTATGGGTAAGAAGTAAAGAAAAAAATCGATTAACTGCTCCTTATGCCATCTTGTCACACACCCTACTTGGAGTCTATGATTTACTAGGGGGCCCACGGATGAGTTTCAGGTGTTCTGTTTTGATCAGATAAAAAGCAACATTCATATTAATGTGTATTTTTAGACCCTTTACTTTAAAGTTTGATAATACTTTGTGTGTTATACATGTCCGTAGGGGGTCTATAGCTTTCATCAGATTCTTAAAAGAGTCCGTGACTCTAAATAGTTGAAAACTACTGCTCTACACTATTGCATTGGTTAAATATCTTGTGTACGAGAAAACATAACAAATAAACATAAAGCTTCAATGATTTGACATATTTATTTTCATCTCAACGCCTGTCTACAGTAAGACAAACATCAGCAGCGTAGTTTTCACGAGGACAGTGTTTCATCGGCCGAATCCTGTCAGTCAGTATTTCAACATGAGCATACTTAGTCACTGCTTAACGTTCGCTCGAACAGGGACTCGAACCCTGGACCCTTAGGTGAAAAGCCTAATGCTCTACCGACTGAGCTCTCCGAGCTTGTATACGATTAAATATTTGCTGCCCATTTGTTCTTAAAAATATGGCATCGGCCCTCTGTGGCAGTGGCTCTCATAGTGCAGCAGCTAACTCCTATACGAGACCAAATAAGGGATTTGTTTCAACATACCCTGCAGAAAAGATTTTATTAGACAAAGTAGGATAGACCGTTTGGAGTATGTGGTCCTAAACTGTGGTATCACATGAAAACTGTAGACTATTTTCTCTCAAAAGATTTTATTAGACAAATTAGGATAGACCGTTTGGAGTATGTGGTCCTAAACTGTGGTATTACATGAAAACCATAGACTATTTTCTCTCAAAAGAGGGAAAATGCAGTTGACACAGTCACATCATTTCCTTTGCTAATAACAAATATTTTTGCAAAATATATGTGTTCTATATGAGAATGTTCGTAATGAAAACCTCTATCAATACACAGAAAGATTAGGTTATCTTAAACCTGTGATGAGAAATTACATTAAGTGCAAGAAATGTAGCCTATAGGATTAATCATACATTCAGAGGAAAAATCCAATATCATGGTCTTTTTCACGATGGCAACCAATATGTACTTTTCATCCATATTTGCAGAATGCTATGGTACATGTTACTGAAAATCTCTCCTCTTCTTCCTCCCATTTTCCTCTTTTCTTTCCCTTTTCTTTACTTGCTCTCGTACCAGGCACCGCATGGACGAGTTTACTGCAAGAATAACACGTGAATCTCCCTCTCTTTCTATCTGTCTTTCTGCTAGTCTCTCTCTGTCTCTGTCTGCCTGCCAGTCTCTCTCTCGCTCTCTGTCTCCTTGTTTATAAAAAGGAAGAATTCATTTGCTCGGAGATGTACAACTCTAATTAGTTGAAAACCACTACTCTACAATATTGCATTGTCTAAATATCATGTGTACGAGAAGAAAAAAAACTTTTTAGAAAAAATACACATTATTTATTAACTGAAAAAATATTATATAGTCAAAATGTAAAGCCAATCACATAAATTGATATGCCAATAATACAACATCTGAGTTCATTATAATCCAATACAATAATTTTACCACCTTGAATATACATCTTTTAGTTTTAACAAATAGCTTTACTCTAAATGCTAACATGCCAGCAACTACCTAATGTCAATTTAAGCAAGCTGTTATTATGAAATTAGAGCAAACAATGCCAATGCCTAAAATGGATATAAGCAATAAGTAAAAGAATTCCTTTCTCCACATGCAATGATTGAAATCATGAAAATAAAAGTAAATAAATTGAATTACAGAAAATAGTGAAAATTATATCTAAGCAAGATGAACTGCTTATACCAAGCAATTTAAAATACTAAGCTAATGTCCTTATACAATTACTAACTTAAACTTAGGATTATCTCCATTAAAAAAAAAAAAAAAAAAAAAAAAAAAAAAAAAATTACACTTAAAAAATGAACAGAAAATATCTTATACTTAATCAGGCAATTATAATACTAAATTAATTTCTTTACGCAGTAACTAAATCAAGCAAAAACTTATCCTAGAAAATACTTAACTGATACATACATTACGCAAACACAAAATTATTCCTATGCTCCACTGGAAATTAATAATCTTCATCACTGTTAAATCACACTTCCCTAGAGCTGAGATCTCTTAAAAGTAATTCATAATTCCTTACTTTCTACACTAACTTAATATATCCCTTCACTTAAAATTCAAATCTATATGTATTCAATTATATCATTCTTCAAACTTGACAATCAATCTATAATTACTCCATTATATAATTCTTACTTCCAAAATTTACTTAATCAAATACAATTCTTGGTCTATTATATAGCCACACATAAATCAAGAAATAATCCCTAATACTACTTAATCCACATTAAATCACTTCAACCGGGCTTACCAAGATGTGCCACAAAAGTGACATGGCTACTGGATGCAACTCCGAAATCTAATCCGCCGTTTGTCTATCACTAACCATCTTTTATCCCGATGTGGGAGCCCATCCGGCCACATCCTTAACAATTATCATGAATATAACATAATTTCTTTTCACTAATTTGAAAGATACCTGCGTCAGGATTTTCCTGTGTCCCAGCAAATTTTCAACAATGTATTTATCACTTTAAACTTTTCTACCTGCCAGAAAATGTTCTTTTCTTGTTCCGAGACTGGTGTGTTGTAAAATATATAGTGATCGCTTCAAACTAGTTATTGTTTCCGCACTCGTCACTTCTGTTTTGCTTCTGTTAGTCCGTCACGTGGCGTCACTTTGTCACAAAATGTGTTCAACACTTTGACGTCATGGTGCGCCTCTATTTTTTGTATCTGCGTCTTGTCCTATTGACCACATTTTTTTGACTGGAGTCCGCTCGAATCCTCGTAATGTTATTATATTTTTTATGTCTTCTACCGGCTTGTTTGTTTCACTCGTTCATGTAGCATTCGCTTTGCCCTCGTGTTGTTCACGTGATAATGTCTTCGTGTGTCTACGACATGAACATAATTAGTCAGTGTATAACGTTCGCTCGAACAGGGACTCGAACCCTGGACCCTTAGGTTAAAAGCCTAATGCTCTACCGACTGAGCTATCCGAACTTGTATACGATTGAATATTTGCTACCCATTTATTCTTAAAAATACACATATCATAAATATTTTCTGCATGGCATAGGCCCTCTGTGACAGTGGCTCTCATAGTCCAGCAGTTAATTCCTGTACAAGACCAAAAATGGGATTTGGTTCAACATACTCTGCAAAGAAAAAAAAATATTGAAAGGGTAGGATAGACCGTTTGGAGTATGTGGTCCTAAACTGTAGTATCACATGAAAACTATAGACTATTTTCTCTCAAAAGAGGGAAAATGCAGTTGACAGTCACATCATTTCCTTTCCTAATATAATTTTTTTGTGCAAAATATATGTGTTCTATATGGGAATGTTCGTAATGAAAACCTCTATCAATACACAGAAAGATTAGGTTATCTTAAACCTGTGATGAGAAATTACATTAAGTGCAAGACATGTAGCCTAAAGGATTAACCATACATTCAGAGAAAAAATCCAATATCATGGTCTTTTTCACGATGGCAACCAATGTGTACTTTTCATCCATATTTGCGGAATGCTACGGTACATGGTACTAATAATCTCTCCTCTTCTTCCTCCCATTTTCCTCTCTTCTTTCCCTTTTCTTTACTTGTTTTCGTACTAAGCACTGCATGGACGAGTTTACTGCAATAATAACACGTGAATCTCCCTCTCTTTCTATCTGTCTTTCTGCTAGTCTCTCTCTCTGTCTGTCTCTGTCTGCCTGCCAGTCTCTCTCTGTCTCTTTTTTTGTAAAAAGGAAGAATTAATTTGCTCGGAGATGTAGAACTCTAACGACTAGATCGCGTTGCCTGATACGTGGTCAGTTTATTAGGCAAATATTTAGTATTTTACAAGCAAAAAAAATAAATTTGTGTACATAGATTTCCATTTTCGTGTTTAAATGCCTTATTGGCTTAAATTACCTTTTGTTTATATACATATGTGTTTATATATATATTAATATTATATGTGAGTATATGTATATATATGCTTATATATACATACATGCATAAATTTATATATACACAAATATAATATACATATTCACTCTCACCCATTCTCACATTCACTCCCCCCCCCCCCCCTCTCTCTCTCTCACTAAACCCTAAACACTAAGCTTTTCTAGTGACCATGGCAGTCGGTTGATAAGGGTAAGTCCATCGTTACAAGGAAATACTTTGTGTGTCATACATGTCCTTAGGGGGTCTATAGCTTTCATTAGATTCTTAAAAGGGTCCGTGACTCTAAACAGTTGAAAATCACTCCTCTACACTATTGCATTGTCTAAATATTTGGTGTACGAGAAAAAAAAATAAACAACGCTTCAATGATATTATATATTCATTTTCATCTTAACGCCTGTCAGTCTGTATTTCACCGTGAGCATAGTCACTGCATAACGTTCGCTCGAACAGGGACTCGAACCCTGGACCCTTAGGTTAAAAGCCTAATGCTCTACCGACTGAGCTATCCGAGCTTGTATACGATTAAACATTTCTTCTTAAAAATACACATATCATAAATAATTTCTACATGGCATCGGCCCTCTTTGGCAGTGGCTCTCATAGTCCAGCAGCTAATTCCTGTGCTAGACCAAATATGGGATTTGGTTCAACATACTCTGCAAAAAAAAAAAAATATTAGATAGGGTAAGTTGGACCGTTTAGAGTATGTGATTCTAAACTGTGGTATCATATGAAAACTATAGACATTTTTTTGCGAAAGAGGGAAAATGCAGTTGACATAGTCACATCATTTCCTTTGCTAATACAATTTTTTTGTGCAAAATATACATGTTCTATGTGAGAATATTCGTAATAAAAATGTATATTAGTACACAGAGAGATTAGGTTATCTTAAACCTGTGATGACAAATTACATTAAGTCAAATAAATGTAGTCAATACGATTAACCATATATCCAGAGAAAAATTCTAATATCACGGTCTTTCACGATGGCAACCAATGTGTACTTTTCATCCATATTTGTGGAATGCTACGTTACATGTTACTGATAATCTCTCCTCTTCTTCCTGCCATTTTCCTCTCTTCTTTCCCTTTTCTTTAAGTGCTATAGTATCAGGTACCGCAGGGACGAGTTTACTGCAAGAATAACACGTGAATATCTCTGTATCTGTCAGTCTGTCTTCTAGTCTCTCTCTCTCTCTCTCTCTGTCTCTGTCTGCCTGCCAGTCTCTCTCTCTCTATGCCTCTGTCTGCCTGCTAGTCTCTCTCTCTATGTCTGTGTCTGCCTGCCAGTCTCTCTGTTTCTTTGTCTCTGCCTGCAAGTCTCTCTTTCTGCCTGTCTCTTTATCTGTTTATAAAGAGGGAGAATTCATTTGCTTGGAGTTGCACTGTAGCGTCTCACTAACAAGGGCGCCCAGCTTGTACGTAGTTAAAACAAGGTAGATTTCTCCACGCGTGACCTGTGGTTAATGAGCATCACTCATTAACGGGGGCAAACAGTTATACTAACTACTTTATTTAAAACTTTAGTACAAGTTAGATTATTGTTTAAACTATGATGGATAGGGTGGATATTCCTAAGGCATAAAATAAGATATATACATTTATAACATACGCTTTATTTAAAAAGAAATAATAAAACACGAAGCAATAATAACAAAAAAAAAAAAGTCCACGTTACAATAAAACTCATGAATAACAAGGTATCCAGCTTAACTCCTGATTTTTTAATCCTAAAAATCCTCACTTGTACTTAACTTAGGCGACCGGAGGTTGAGGTGGGCCGATTCACAGTTGGGTTTTTGTTTTCACAAACAACTGGTTTTCGATAATACGCAGAGTCCAGAGCAGCGTATGGTAGGCTGCAGAATCCCCTGTGGGAAACTAGCGCTGGCTATTTACGTGGATGTGGGGATTGTGGGTACTTAAAATGAGAATTATGGGATGCGCATTGGACATTTTAAATACGATCTGGCACACTGTAGATCGGAATTTTGCTTCTAGATCGTGGACAGATCAATGTAAATAAAATAGCATTGAATAAAATAGGGGGGTTTCGGCATCTCTTCTGTTTGTGTATACGGCGCCAGGCATCCTTTAAAATCTCGGTGGTTCCGCCAACGTTCGGATGCCGTTCGGATGGTCATTTGACGTGGAGGCTGCAATCCAGGTCAATACAGCACAACTAGAACGCGATGCCTGATACGTGATCAGTTTGTTAGCAAAATATTTAGAAATTTACCAGAAAAAAAATTAAGTACATAGATTTCAATGTTCGTGTTTAAATGCCTAATTGGCTTGAAATACTTTTTGTTCATATACATTAATATGTTTATATGTATATATATATATGATTATATGTGAATATGTGCATATTTATGCTTATATATACATTCATGCATAAATATTTATATATATACAAATATGATACACATATTCACTCACTCATTCTCACTTTCACTCCCCCACCTAACTCTCTCAACCTTTGCAGTAACCAAGGCAGTCAGCTGATAAAGCAAATCCCTCGTTACTAGGAAACGCGCGTAGCTAGCAAGGACAACGTATGGCCAATACTATACACCTGTGGTTCCCAACTTTTCCGGTTGGCACCCTTTTGGTTTCCAGGTGGGTTCCTAACGCCCCCCCCCCCCCCCATCATACACATACGAACGCATTTTTTGTATGCTTCAAACTGTAAATAAGATTAAACACAAAAATGTATTTCACAAATAAAATTTGATTTAGTAAACCACTTCATTTAGCTGTTTTAGCCGTGTCATCAATATGGAAGGGTAAATTAACATCTCTTGTAACAATAGCAACATTGTCTCCACAGAGACTGGTAATGAGATTGAAGTGCTTGGTGCAGGGAAATCAACTTCTCAACGTATGGGTAAGAAGTAAAGAAAAAAAAATCTATTTACTGCTCCTTATGCCATCTTGTCACACCCCCTACTTGGAGTCTATGATCTACTAGGGGGTCTACGGATGAGTTTCAGGTGTTTCGTTTTGATCAGACGAAAAGTAACATTCATATTAATGTATATTTTTAGACCCTTTACTTTAAAGTTTGATAATACTTTGTGTGTCATATATGACCGTAGGGGGTCTATAGCTTTCATCAGATTCTTAAAAGGGTCCGTGACTCTAAATAGTTGAAAACCACTGCTCTACACTATTGCTTTGCTTAAGTATCTTGTGTACGAGAAAAAATAACAAATAAACATAAAGCTTCAAGGATTTTACATATTTATTTCCATCTCAACGCCTGTCTACAGTAAGACAAACATCAGCAGCGTAGTTTTCACGAGGACAGTGTCTCATCGGCCGAATCCTGTCAGTCTGTATTTCAACATGAGCATACTTAGTCACTGCATAACGTTCGCTCGAACAGGGACTCGAACCCTGGACCCTTAGGTTAAAAGCCTAATGCTCTACCGACTGAGCTATCCGAGCTTGTATACGATTAATATTTGCTGCCCATTTGTTCTTAAAAATGTGGCATCGGCCCTCTGTGGCAGTGGCTCTCATAGTCCAGCAGCTAATTCCTGTACGAGACCAAATAAGGGATTTGTTTCAACATACCCTGCAGAAAAGATTTTATTAGACAAATTAGGATAGACCGTTTGGAGTATGTGGTCCTAAACTGTGGTATCACATGAAAACCATAGACTATTTTCTCTCAAAAGAGGGAAAATGCAGTTGACACAGTCACATTATTTCCTTTGCTAATACAATTTTTGTGCAAAATATATGTGTTCTCTATGAGAATGTTCGTAATGAAAACCTCTATCAATACACAGAAAGATTAGGTTATCTTAAACCTGTGATGAGAAATTACATTAAGTGCAAGAAATGTAGCCTATAGGATAAACCATACATTCAGAGAAATCATCCAATATCATGGTCCTTTTTACGATGGCAGCCAATGTGTACTTTTCAGACATATTTGTAGAATGCTACGGTACATGGTACTAATAATCTCTCCTCTTCTTCCTCCCATTTTCCTCTTTTCTTTCCCTTGTCTTTACTTGATCTCGTACCAGGCACCGCATGGACGAGTTTACTGCAAGAATAACACGTGAATCTCCTATCTGTCTTTCTGCTAGTCTCTCTCTCTCTCTGTCTCTGTCTGCCTGCCAGTCTCTCTCTCGCTCTCTGTCTCCTTGTTTATAAGAAGGAAGGATTCATTTGCTCGGAGATGTACAACTCTAATTAGTCGAAAACCACTACTATACACTATTGCATTGTCTAAATATCTTGTGAATTTATACATTATTTATTAACTGAAAAAATATTATATTGTCAAAATGTAAAGCCAATCACATAAATTGATATGCCAATAAAACAACATCTGAGTTCATTATAATCCAATACAATAATTTTACAACCTTGAATATACATCTTTTAGTTTTAACAAATAGCTTTACTCTAAATGCTAACATGCCAGCAACTACCTAATGTCAATTTAAGCAAGCTGTTATTATGAAATTAGAGCAAACAATGTCAATGCATAAAATGGATATAAGCAATAAATAAAAGAATTCCGTCCTCCACATGCAATGATTGAAATCATAAAAATATAAGTAAATAAATTGAATTACAGAAAATAGTGAAAATTATATCTAACCAAGATGAACTGCTTATACCAAGCAATTTAAAATACTAAGTTAATGTCCTTACACAATTACTAACTTAAACTTAAGATTATCTCCATTAAAAAAAAAAAAAAAAAAATAGTACACTTAAAAAATGGACAGAAAATATCTTATACTTAATCAGGCAATCATAATACTAAATTAATTTCTTTACGCAGTAACTAAATCAAGCAAAAACTTATCCTAGAAAATACTTAACTGATACATACATTACGCAAACACAAAATTATTCCTATGCTCCACTGGAAATTAATAATCTTCATCACTGTTAAATCACACTTCCGTAGAGCTGAGATATCTTAAAAGTAATTCATAATTCCTTACTTTCTACACTAACTAAATATATCCCTACACTTAAAATTCAAATCTATATGTATTCAATTATATAATTCTTCAAACTTGACAATCAATCTATAATTACTCCATTATATAATTCTTACTTCCAAAATTTACTTTATTAATCAAATACAATTCTTGGTCTATTATATAGCCACACATAAATCAAGAAAAAATCCCTAATACTACTTAATCAACATTAAATCACTTCAACCGGGCTTACCAAGATGTGCCACAAAAGTGACATGGCTACTGGATGCTACTCCGATATCTAATCCGCCGTTTGTCTATCACTAACCATCTTTTATTCCCGATGTGGGAGCCCATCCGGCCACATCCTTAACAATTATCATGAATATTACATAATTTCTTTTCACTAATTTGAAAGATACCTGCGTCAGGACTTTCCTGTGTCCCAGCAAATTTTAAACTTTTCTACCTGCCAGAAAATGTTCTTTTCTTGTTCCCAGACTGGTGTGTTGTAATATATATAGTGATCGCTTCAAACTAGTTACTGTTTCCGCACTCGTAATTTATTTTTTGCTTCTGTTAACCCGTCACGTGGCGTCACTTTGTCACAAGATGTTTTCAACACTTTGACGTCATGGTGCGCCTCTATTTTTTGTATCTGCGTCTTGTCCTGTCGACCACATTTTTTTTTTTTTTTTTGTCTGGAGTCCGCTCGAATACTCGCAATGTTATTATATTTTTGATGTCTCGTCCCAGCTTGTTTTTTTCACTCGTTCATGTAGCATCCGCTTTGCCCTCGTGTTGTTCACATGATAATGCCTTGGTGTGTCTACGACATGAACATAATTAGTCATTGTATAACGTTCGCTCGAACAGGGACTCGAACCCTGGACCCTTAGGTTAAAAGCCTAATGCTCTACCGACTGAGCTATCCGAGCTTGTATAGTATTAAATATTTGCTACCCATTTATTCTTAAAAATACATATATCTTAAATAATTTGTGCATGGCATCTGCCCTCTGTGACAGTAGCTTTCATAGTCCAGCAGTTAATTCCTGTACAAGACCAAATATGGGATTTGGTTCAACATACTCTGCAAAAAAAAAAAAAAAAAAAAATATATATATATATTAGATAGGGTAGGATAGACCGTTTGGAGTATGTGGTCCTAAATTGTGGTATCACATGAAAACTATAGACTATTTTCTCTCAAAAGAGGGAAAATGCATTTGACACAGTCACATTATTTCCTTTGCTAATACATTTTTTTTTATACAAAATAAATGTGTTCTATATGAGAATGTTCGTAATGAAACCTCTATCAATACACAGAAAGAGTAGGTTATCTTAAACCTGTGACGAGAAATTACATTAAGTGCAAGAAATGTAGCCTATAGGATTAATCATACATTCAGAGAAAAAATCTAGTATCATGATCTTTTTCGCGATGGCAACCAATGTGTACTTTTCATCCATATTTGCGGAATGCTACGTTACATGTTACTGATAATCTCTCTTCTTCTTCCTCCCATTTTCCTCTCTTCTTTCCCTTTTCTTTACTTGTTCTCGTACCAGGTACTGCAGGGACGAGTTTACTGCAACAATCTCGCGAATCTCTTTCTCTCTCTCTTTGTCTCTGCTAGTCTCTCTCTCTCTGTCTCTGTATGCCTGCCAGTCTCTCTTTCTCTCTGTCTGTCTGCTTGCCAGTCACTCTCTTTCTAAGTCTCTAGCTGCCTGCCAGTCTATCTTTCTGTCTGTCTCTTTGTTTATAAAGAGGGAGAATTAATTTGCTCGGAGATGTACAACTCTAACGACTAGAACGCGTTGCCTGATACGTGGTCAGTTTATTAGCCAAATATTTAGAATTTTACAAGAAAAAAAAAATTGTGTACATAGATTTCCATTTTCGTGTTTAAATGCCTTATTGGCTTGAAATAACTTTTGTTTATATACATATATGTTTATATATATATGATTCTATGTGAGTATATGTATACCTATGCTTACATATACATACATGCATAAATTTATATATACACAAATATAATATATATATTCACTCTCAGTCATTCTCACATTCAATCCCCACCCCCCTCTCTCTCTCCCACTAAACACTTAACACTAAGCTTTTTCCAGTAAACCACTCCATTTAGTAGTATTAGCTGTGTCAGCAATATGGAAGGGTAAATCAACATCTCTAGTAACCATAGTAACAGTTCATTGTGCTTGATACAGGGATATCAACTTTTCAACGTAAGGCTAAGAAGTAAAGAAAAAAATATTAACTGCCTCACCGCCCCCATCTCTCCCGTCCCCAGAAGTAAGGTTCGGCCCACTTTGAGAGCCAATGGTCTACACCAGGTGGTCTTAACTTAGGGTCCATGATCTACTAGGGGGTCCATGGATGAGTTTCAGGGGTTCCGTTTTGATCAGATAAAAAGTAACAATTATATGTATATTTTTATACCCTTTACTTTAGAGTTTAATAATGCTTTGTGTATCATATCTGTCCGTAGGGGGTCTATAGCTTTCATCAGATTCTTAAAAGGGTCCGTGACTCTAAATAGTTGAGAACCACTGCTCTAGACTATAGCATTGTCTAAACATCTTGTGTACGAGAAAGAATTTAACAAACAAACATACGTAATGCTTCAATGATTTTATGCATTTATTTTCATCTCCATATCTGCCTACAGTAAGACAAACATCAGCAGCGTAGTTTTAACGAAGACAATATCAGTCCTGTCAGTCGGTATTTCAACGTGAGCCTAATTAGTTACTGCATAACGTTCGCTCGAACAGGGACTCGAACCCTGGACCCTTAGGTTAAAAGCCTAATGCTCTACCGACTGAGCTATCCGAGCTTGCATAGTTAAATATTTGCTGCCCATTTATTCGCAAGAATACACATCATAAATAATTTCTGCATGGTCATCGGCCCTCTGTGATAGTGGTAATCATAGTCCAGCTAATTCAAATAAGGGATTTGGTTTAACATACCCAGGAGGAAATGTTTTATTAGACAGGGTGGGATAAACCGTTTGGAATTTGTGGTCCCAAACTGTGGTATCACATGAAAACTATAGACTATTTTCTCTCAAGAAAGGGAAATTCCAATTGTCACAGTCACATCATTTCCTTTGCTAGAACAAGTTCTTTTTGTGTAAAATATACGTGTTCTATATGAGAATGTTCGTAATGAAAACATCAGTACACAGAAAGATTACTTTATCTTAAACCTGTGATGAGAAATTACATTAAATGCAAGAAATGTAGCCTATAGGATTAACCATATATTCAGAGAAAAATTCTAATATCATGGTCTTTTTTCACGTCGTTACTGATAATCTCTCCCCCTTCTTCCGCCCATTTTTCTCTCTTTTTTCCCATTACTTTAAGTGTCTCGTACCAGGTACCGCAGCGACGAGTTTACTGCAAGAATAACACGTGAATCTCTTTCTTTCTCTTTGTATATGTCTGTGTGCCTGCTGGTCTATCTCTGTCTCTGTCTGCCTGCCAGTCTCGCTATCTATCTTTGTGTCTATTTCTTTGTAATAGGAGAGAACTCGTTTGCTCGGAGCTACACAACTCTAACGACTAGAGAGGGATGCCTGATACGTGCTTAGTTTGTTATTCAAATATTTAGTATTTTCCAAGAAGAAGATCTGTGCATAGCTTTCCATGTTCGTTTAAATGCCTTATTGACTTGAAATAGTTTTTATGTTTATATATATATATATATATATATATATATATATATATATATAATATGTATATGTGTGTGTGTGTGTGTGTGTGTGTTTATATACATGTTATATATTATATGTTTATATATACATACATGCATAAATATATATATATATATATAGAAATAATGTATATACAATGCATAATATACATATTCACTCTCTCATTCTCGCTTTCACTCTCAGATAAAAAATATTTCTATCAATGTATATTTTTATACCCTTTACTTTAAAGTTTAATAATACTTTGTGTATCATGTCTGTCCGTAGGGGGTCTATAGCTTTCATCAGATTCTTAAAAGGGTCCGTGACTCTAAATAGTTGAGAACCACTGCTCTACACTATTGCATTGTCTAAATATCTTGTGTACGAGAAAGAACAAACGTAATGCTTCAATGATTTTATATTTTCATCTCAATGTCTGTCTACAGTAAGACAAACATCAGCAGCGTTGTTTTTACGAAGACAGTGTTTCATCGGCCGAATCCTGTCAGTCTGCATTTCAACATGGGCATAATTAGTCACTGCATAACGTTCGCTCGAACAGGGACTTGAACCCTTGACCCTTAGGTTAAAAGCCTAATGCTCTACCGACTGAGCTATCCGAGCTTGTATAGTTTTGAATATATATTGCGCATTTCTTCGTAAAAAAAAACAACAACATATAAATAATTTCTATATGGTCATCGGCCCTCTATGGCAGTGGCTCTCATAGTCCAGCAGCTAATTCCTGTACGAGACCAAATAAGGGATTTGGTTCAACATACCTTGCAGAAAAGATTTTATTAGATAGGGTAGGGTAGACCCTTTGGAGTATGTGGTCCCAAACTGTGGTATCACATGAAAACTATAGACTATTTTCTCTCAAGAGGGAAATTCCAATTGTCACAGCCACATCATTTTTTTGTGCAAAATATACGTGTTCTATATGAGCCTGTTCGCAATGTAAACATCTATCAGTACACAGAAAGATTAGGTTTCTTTTAAGTGCTCTAGTATCAGGTAGCGCAGCGACGAGTTTACTGCAACAATAACACGTGAATCTCTTTCTCTCCCTTTGTATCTGTCTGTCTTTTTGCTGGTCTCTCTGTCTCTTTCTGCCTGCCAGTGTCTCTGGTGCAAAATATACGTGTTCTATATGAGCCTGTTCGCAATGTAAACATCTATCAGTACACAGAAAGATTAGGTTATCTTAAACCTGTGATGAGAAATTACATTAAGTGCAAGAAATGTAGCCTATAGGATTAACCATACATTCAGAGAAAAAAATATATTATCATGTGTTTTTCACGATGGCAACCAACGTGTACTTTTTATCCATATTTGTAGAATGCTACGGTGTATGTTACTGATAATCTCTCCTCTCTTTTTTTCCATTTCTTTTAAGTGCTCTAGTATCAGGTAGCGCAGCGACGAGTTTACTGCAACAATAACACGTGAATCTCTTTCTCTCCCTTTGTATCTGTCTGTCTTTTTGCTGGTCTCTCTGTCTCTTTCTGCCTGCCAGTGTCTCTATCTGTCTCTTTGTCTGTTTGTAAAGAGGGAGAATTAATATGCTTGGAGATGCACAACTCTAACGACTAGAGCGTGATGCCTGCTACGTGGTCAGTTTGTTATCCAAATATTAAGTATTTTACAAGAAAAAAAAACAAATTTATGTACATAGATTTCTATGTTCGTGTTTAAATGCCTTATTGGCTTGAAATACGTTCTATGTTTATAAACATTTATATGTTTATATATATGATTATGTGTGTATGTATATATTCATGCTTACATATACATATATGCATAAATATATATATATATATATATATATACAATCAATGATATACATATTCATTCTCACTCTTTCTCACTTTCCCTCTCCCTCCCTCTCTCTCACTAACACAACCTTTGAAGTGACCAAGGGAGTCAGTTGATAAAAGTAAATCACAAGCAAATGCGCGTAGCTAGCAAGGACAACGTCTGGCTAATACCATACACCAGTAGTTCCCAAACTTTTTCGATTGGCACCCATTTGGCTTCCAGGTGGGTTCCTAGCGATCCCCCCCCCCCCTCCCCCCATCATACACATGCGAACACACGTTTTTTTTTTTTTTCATGTTTCAAATTGAAAACAAGATTAAACATAAAAATGTATTTCATAAATAAAATTTGATTTTGGAAACCACTTTATTTAGCACCGGTTCGGCCCACTCTGGGAGCCAATGCCTTACACTAGAGGATCAAATATAAACTCATATTAACATTGTACTTTTTCAGATTGTTTAAAGTTTAATAACACTGCTATACACGATAAAAATATCTAAATGTTTTTTTTATATGAGAAATGACAAACACTCGTAATGCTTCAATAATTTTCTGTCAAACGGTATTTCAACATGAGCATAATTAGTCACTGCATAACGTTCGCTCGAACAGGGACTCGAACCCTGGACCCTTAGGTTAAAAGCCTAATGCTCTACCGACTGAGCTATCCGAGCTCGCAGAATACTGTATAAGATTTGCTGTTATATATATATATATATATATATATACATATATGTATATATATATATATATATATATAAAATTTCTGCATGGTCATCGGCCCCCGTATAGTAGAGGCTCTCATACGAGTAGTCCATTAAGTAATTCCTGTACGAGGCCAAACATGGGAATTTTTGTAACATAACGTTTTACAAAAAAATAATATAATCTATTGTACATAGAGTTCGTGTTTAAATGCTTTATTGCCCTAACGTACTTTTATGTTTATATCTATATATTTATATATACATATCTATATATTTGTGTGTGTATATATATATGTGTGTGTGTGTGTTTGTGTGTGTATGTATGTATAGATCTATGTTTATATATGTTTATACATATATATTCACTCTTTCACTCATTCTCACTTTCACTCTTTCTTCCTCCCCCTATCTCTCTCTTAATAAACACAACTTTTTCAATGACCACGGCGGTCAGTTGATAAGAGTAAGTTCCTAGTTACAAGGAACTAACTAAATGCTAACTAGGTTAACGTCTCGCTAATACTCTACACCAGTGGTTCCCAAATTTTGTTTTACAGGTAGATTCCTAGCGCTCCTTCTCCCTCCATCATACGGTATACGCTTGCTATTTTTTTTTTTTTTTTTTTTTTTGTATGTTTCTAATTTAAATCAAGATTAAACATAAATATGCATTTCACAAATAAAACCTAATTTCGTAATCTAATTTATAGAGCTGTGCAGTATGGACGGGTAA
>NC_061826.1:31483013-31485513 GCF_019202785.1 Penaeus chinensis | reverse complement strand
TTTGCCATTTCCCCCCTCCCATCTCAATCTTCTTTTCTTTTCCTCTTTAAACCTCTTTCCTCTGCCTTCTCCCTCTCCCCTCTTTCTTCTCCCCCTTCTTTTCTCATTACCCCCCCACTAATAATGATAACAATAATAATAATAACAATAATAATAATAACGATAATAATAATGATAATAATAATAGTAATAATAATAACGATAATAATAATAATAATAATAATGATAATAATGATAATGATAATAATGATAATTATGATGATGATGATGATAATTCTAATGATAATGATAATAATGATAATAATAATAATAATGATAATGATAATAATGATAATAATAATAACAAGAACAATAATAATAATGATAATAATAATGATAATAATACTAGTAATGATAATGAATAGTAGCAGTAGTAGTAGTATCCCCATTATTAATATAATGATGATAAATAACTAACTCCATGCTCACAGTCACATGCAATATATGTCCAGGCATGAAATGCTCAACTCACATCAAAAAAAAAAAAAAAAAAAAAGAAAAAAAAAAAAAAAAAAAAGAAGTCAAACGGAATATGATTTCAGGCATAAAATGCAAGCGCAACGTAGAATTATGATATAGATTATTGTTATCATTCCATTATTAATATCAGTGTTGTTGTTAGTACTATTACTATCATTATCTATTGTTATTATCATTATCTTCAGAATTGCTCATTATTGTTGTTACTATTATCGCTATTCTTTAATCACATCATATTATTAATCCTCATTATCATTGTTATTATCATTATTATTATTATTATTATTATTATTATTATTATCATTATCATCATCATTATTATTATGATTATCAATACTATTAGTATTATTACTATTACTATTATCATTATTATTATTATTATTATTATTATTATCATTATTATTATTATCATTATTATCAATGTCTTCGGGATGGGCAAATTGTCTAAGCAAACTTCATATAGTATCACGGGTGTTAATAATGCTAAAAGGTATAACGCCAATAATGCTGATAATACTGATATATATTTACAGTGATTTTAATAACAGAGGAATCGATTATGGTGCTATCAAAAATAAAACTATAATTACCTCTGTACTTCAACATCATTAACATATAATAATAATTGTGTTGGTGAGAATAACGAAATCATAAATTAGAATAAAATGAATCATACTGATAATAACTATCATTATCATAATCAATATAACTATATCATTATTAGTGAGACGTAGTCGATATATTTTTCATTCTCCCATATTCATCGGAAAGACACAAATTCCACAATAATTATACAAGGTTATCATTATTGTTATTGTCATTATCTTTGTTATAATACTGCTATCAATGTCATTATGATAATTATTATTATTACTATCATTATCATTACTATTAGTACACTCATTATTATTGTTATCACTATTATTATTGGCATTATTATCATCACCATTACTATTGCTATTATTATTGTTATTTTTATTATTATTATTACATCATTATCATTATTATCATTATCATTATTGTTATTATTACTGTTATTACTATTACAATTATTATTATTATTATTATTATTATTATTATTATTATCATTATTATTATTATTATTATTATTATTATTATTATTATTATTATATTATTATTATTGCTATCATTATCATCATTATTATTATTATTATTATTATTATTATTATTATTATTATTATTATTATTATCATTATTATTATTATCTTTATTATTATTATTATTATTATCATCATCATTATTATTATTATTGTCATTATTATTATCATCACCGTCATCAGCATCATCATCATCATTATCATCATCATCCTTATTATTATCATCACCGTCATCAGCATCATCATCATTATTATTATCGTTATTGTTGCCATTACTATCATTATTATTAATATCAATATTATCATCATTATCATCATTGTTTTTATCATTATTATTATTATTATTATTATCATTATCATTATTACTATCATTATTATCATTATCATTATCATTATCATTATCATTATCATCATCATCATCATTATTACTATTATTATTATCAATATCATTATTATTATCATTATTAATATAATTATCAACAACATTATCATTGGCATTAGTATTATCATTACCTTCGTCATCATTATTTCTATCATTATCTTCGTCATCATTATTTTTATCATTATCATCATTATTATCGTTATCATCATCATTATTATTATCATCATTATTATTGCTGTTGCTCTTTTCATTAGTATCATTCTTGTTATCAGCATCAACATAATCGTCATGATCATAAGCATCATTATTGCCATTTATCACCATTTATCATTTTATCAGCATCACTATCATCTATTCCGTTTATGCATTATCGAAAAGAAGAATTCTGAGTGACAATTACTTTTCATTCTACAAACTGTTTGATTTTACAACTTGATTATAATCATTATCACCTTTTATTGTTTAGATCATTGATATTACG
>NC_061826.1:31460513-31473013 GCF_019202785.1 Penaeus chinensis | reverse complement strand
GTTGATAGATTCGGGTCTAGTTACCCAAAGGTAAGTAAGTAGTACCAGATTCAGTGGATAGACGAAAAACTCATTCAACTGAGGTGAAGCATTTTCAACATACTGCACAATGCTGTTCGTATTCCCAGCGCTCATCCCTCGCCTCTTAAGTTCTTCGTGGTAAAGTTCTACGAATTTACCTCTTTTGTCACTGGGGATGCCAAGTAACTTGAAGTAATTTACCATTAAATCATTCGGAATCATTCTCGATATTTCTTTAAGCTTTTCTGATCGAGTCGTACAAAGCACTGATATATCTGAATTTTTTTTTAAATGAAGGATTTCTTTAAAAAATCGCTTGGATGCGCTGTTCAGTTCGTCTAAACCGTCGATCAGAAGGAGAACTTTGAGACCCAGCAAACACCGAACTAAGTCCGACTTGTGAAATCGAGTCGACGTTAAGGGCATCTGAGAGACCAGGAAATCGGCCAGAGAATCTTTGTAAGGATTGTGGCACTCGAAGTATAACACGAGATGATAATCTGACAGTTCCTTAATGATATTTGTCTGTTTCTTCCAGTCTGACATTATGAACTTCAGCAGAGTGGTCTTTCCGGAGCCTGGATCACCTTCCACAAGGTGTATTACAGGTTTTTGTTGTATGCTTTGTTGACTAGAATTAATGCTGTGGTTATCTGGGTAATTATTTGTTTCATGACTGTACACCAATATATCTCTGTAGTCTATCGCTTTTCGAACTCCAGACTCGATTGAATACATTTGTATGTCGATGAACACTCTGTCGACTTTCAGATGACAGTCGCCTCCGCTGATGAAGGAGACTGGATTCAAATTTAGAAGATTATTCCTGCTGAAGATTTTTGCTATTTCCTTAGCTCCGTCGGTCGACATGATTTCCCTGAGGTCCTCAAAGAGCAAATCGTTTTGGTACTGGAGGACATCCGTCTGGGCAAACGGATGCTCTCTGATGGCTGTGATCGCCTCACTTACCTGCTTGATCAGAGCATCCACTTCCGAGTGTTGGATACAGAACAAGTCCCTGCCAACCTTTAGTGTAGTGACCAGAACGTCTCTCAGTTTCTCCAATCTTCTAACTATCTCGGAGTTGCTGATTTCGTGGTCGCTGTGAGCCAAGTTATTACGGGAGTTTTTAATGTAATTCACGAGGAACTCGAGGCGTGAAAAGTCTTCAGACGTCCACACGCTATCGCAAGTATTTTGGATGAGCTTGTACAAGAGGCTGATGTCTAACTCGTCGCCACTACTGTGGTATTTGAGCTTCTCCCTCTGCGCACCATCGAAAATGGTCTTGTATTTTTTGTTGGTGAAGCCGAGGTTCTGGAGCAGATACTCCTCATACGTAACCTCTGGAGCCTTTTGGCACCCCCAGTTGAGGATGGCGATCATGACGCATCGCGCCGGTCCTCGATGGGCTTTGTACAATCTAAAGGTATTGTGATCCTCCTGCTGGATCCCCGTGCTTAGTCTGGTCAGTGCCATCTCCGAAGTGAATCATAAAGCATTTTAGGCCATATTTCTCAGTGTCAGTTCTCTATATCTTGGCAATAACCAAAAAAACATTCACTGAATGGCATCACATTCCCAATCTTTACCGCTTTCGTTTCTAACATGTTCTTAAAAAATATGTATTATTTCATACATCTTCTCATTGTCTGACCGCACTGTCTTTCCAATCACCAAACCACCCACATGCGTTACAGTACTTCGGGTCACACAACACGCGAAAGAACGAGGAGAGATTCACCAAGACAGAACTGTGTGCTCGGCCCTTGGAGAAGTGACTCCCTGGCATGCCTTTCGGGATATCAACACAAAGCATCCGGTTTCCTGACTGGTGTGTGTGTGTGTGTGTGTGTGTGTGTGTGTGTGTGTGTGTGTGTGTGTGTGTGTGTGTGCGTGTGCGTGTGCGTGTGCGTGTGCGTGTGCGTGTGCGTGTGCGTGTGCGTGTGTGTGTGTGTGTGTGTGTGTGTGTGTGCGTGCGTGCGTGCGTGCGTGCGTGCGTGCGTGCGTGCGTGCGTGCGTGTGTGTGTGAGAGAGTGTGCGTGTGCGTGTGCGTGTGCGTGTGCGTGTGCGTGTGTGTGTGTGTGTGTGTGTGTGTGTGTGTGTGTGTGTGTGTGTGTGTGTGTGTGTGTGTGTGTGTGTGTGTGTGTGTGTGTGTGTGTGTGTGTGTGTGAATAATATCAAATCAAACATCATAAATTAGAGTTCGCTGCACGAGAAAAATAATAGTTACCATTTTTTTTGTAACTGCAAAAAATATGAAAATATCCCAAAAGCAAGATGTATTACCATTTCTCATTGGTGATCTTCCTCATTCTCGTGTTGTCTCTATTTCCTGCATTTTGCCCATCCCTCTCTCCCTCCCATTCTTTATTTATAATACAAGCACATGCAATACATTAAAAATTATATTTATGAGCCAGCGAGGTACATCCTGTGTGAGAATGAACGTTTTTTAACTCTGTATTCACCAACTTCCTCTGGTCTGGCTACCACATTCGAAATTCGGAATCTCTAAACCACTGTCTGACAATTTTGCCATCAAAACTAATTTTGGGTTTCTTGAATATATTAATGGTTTCAAGTGAATCAGCTTCACTCGTCACCCTCATTGACATTCTGTGATCTGCACAGAAAGGGAAATATGACTTCCCTCACAATGCCTCCGAGTGTGTACTCAAGAACTCCAAGGCATTATGATTAGTTCTACTCGCTATCTCTGAATTCACTGTTATCAAAATCTTTTATTTGAAAATTTTGTCGTTCACGTAATTCTACCGCACTATAATTTAATTTTTCCCTCGATAATATACAGTGTCTATTTTGCACTGTTTATTAATATGCATAATTTCTCAACTTCTCGGTATCTATTTTCAAGTATACGCTACTGAAATTATTTTTCCACTCTACTATCTACTTTTTTTATCACTGTAGGTAAATCTCTTATTAAATCTCTTTTATCACGAAGTGGGTTCAGTAACTTTCAGTCATTCATCGTGGTACTATTATTTCCATCCTACCCTAATCTTTATGCCTATTCAACAAGGGAGCTTTTTAGTATCTCCAAAACAGATATCAGGACAGAACCACAATGGATAAAGCAAGTTCTTATAGCCCCCTACAGTTTCCTTTGGTGAATGGTTAATGGTTACAAAGCAAAATAAATGTGCTAGACATGGTTGGACAGAGAGCGACTCTCCGCCAATATAAACATCAAGGGTGAGGTCATGTCTACAGGAAGGTTTCTTGGCAATATTGGCGGATTTATTACGGCGGCCTGCAGGGGGAATGGTGGAGCACTGTACTGATACTGCATCATAATCCAGAGTCTCCTTGAGTGGCAAGGGCTAGACAACTCAACAGGGGAATACTGTGCCCATGGCTTCCCTAGGCCATTCATGACTGGTAAAAAAGTCGGCCTTTCAACCTTTCTACATGGCTCTCACACCTAAGGAAGTGGATAGTACAAGGGAATGGAGAAGAGAAAGAAACGGAAAAGGAAAGAGAAGACCATACAAAATTAGTTGACTGACTAATTTGGGCTGAGGCCCAAGTCAGGGGTGATCCCCAGTGTTGGGTCCCAGTCTCCTTTTCCTATGCCCCCCCCCCCCCCCCAGCGACAACAGGCATGGGAGTGTGTGTGTGTGGGGGGGGGGGGGGGGGTTCTGCAGTGAAGAGGTCTGAAGATGTCTAAGCTTGCACGACTTACATTGTTTAAATCACATCTTACAGTCCATTAAAAATCTAATCTGCCTTATCTGCCTAACAATTTACCTTACTCAGCAGAATATTCTCTGTTTTGATGTTTAATCTTTTAATTAATGTTTTAAATAAATGTGCTAGACATCAAAGGCCATATGGCACTATGATAAAGTATTGTGGTCGAGGGATTTATAGTTCTTTATTAGAACTTTTGATACTGATGATACTAACCTCCTGAGTTTCCCTCATGGTTAATGGTTAAAAGCAAAATAAATGTGCTAGACATCTAAGGTCATGTAGTACTATAGTAAATGGTAGTGAAGGGTGGTTGAGTTAGTGATTAGTTGTCAAAGTTGGGCAAAGGAATTGACGAGTAAATGGGTTAAGGTTAGGTAAGGTAATGTATAGGGTTAGATCAAGTGAAGGATGTATATGCATTCGAGGAATGAAAACAGGTTGTCAAAGCAGAAAGTGTGAGAAGTTGTGGGAGGGATCACGAAAATCGGTCCCATTTGGCTGGGCTAAATAGATTATTTAAGAATTTTGTAGAGATGGGGGTAGTAGAAGGACGGGGGCATGTGGAAGAGGGAGTAGTGTTGAGGGGCGTAGTGTTATGGGGAGGTGGACAATAAGGTTGTAAGGTAGTAATAAGGGAGGATGGGGTAGTTGATGAAGAAGGTTGTGGGGGTATAGTTGTTGAAGTTGAGCATGTTGGGAGTAGAAATGTCTCCTGGGGTGTTGATTAGGGTGGATACTGTACTAGTCGGCATTGAGGAGGGGGTATTAGTTGTAGTGTTCAGAGCCGTGGTCAAAGGAGAGCTTGGGGTCAAAAATCGGGCGAGTTTGAATTGGTGGAGCTATTTGATGAAGAGGCAATTGCCTCTAATAATAGTATGGTTAATGGTTAATGGTTATTCATTGTTAGCCATGAAAAGCCTGGAGTATGTTGGGGAGAGAAACGGTCCACCCCTCAGGGTCACTTGAGGGGTAAGGGCTAGACAACTAAAGCAGGGGAATACCGTGCCCATGGCTCCCTCAGGCCGTTCAGGACTGGCACAAAGTCAGCCTTTCATCCTTTCAGCACGGCTCTCACACCTTAGGAAGTGGATAGTAGAAGGGGTTGGTGAAGGGACAGAAAGGAAAAAGTAGGAGGGGGAAAAAAAAAGACCATGCAAAATTTGTTGAGTCGAGGGCTGAGTCCCAAGGTTGGGGGAGTTCCTCAGCATTGGGTCCCAGTCTCCGCCTCCTAAGCCACCCCACGACAACAACGGGCAAGGGATTGGAGGGGAGATTCCCTCATGAATTGTCTATTTGTGATAGCCAGCGAAAATCAGGCCGTACTATTATTCAAAAAGTATTTTAACTCCTCTGGTATGACTCAAGACCATTATATTTCTGAAAATCCTATATCACTGTAATGTCAACAATTCTGCCATTATCTTTTTGCTGTATTTGTGTTATCACCTGTGTGTAATCTTTCCTCACTCTTGTCAATCTTTTTTTTGTATTTGTGTTAAACAGGTCAAACCTTTATGACTGATTTACAAGTTAAACCTCTTCCAAATCTCATTATTACTGAAAATCAGTGAATACAGTGATACAAAACCTATTTATTTATTAATTTACTCATGAATTTGTTCTTTTTCACCTTTCTTTCCTTTGTTCTTTCTCACCTTTGCTTGTTCTTTCCTTCATTCTTTCTTTCCTTTGCTCTTTCTTTTCCTTAGTTCCTTCTCACCATTCTTTCTCACCTTTGCTCTTTCTTTCCTTCATTCCTTCTTTTCTTCATTCAATCTTTCCTTCGTTCTTTCACACCTTCTCTCTTTCCTTCACTTTTTTTTCCTTCATTCTTTCTCGCATACGGTTTCTCTTTCCTTCGTTCTTTCTTAGTCACTCTTTCTTTTGCTCTTTCTTTTCTTCATTCTTTCTCACCTTCTCTCTTTCCTTCACTCTTTCTTTCCTTCATTCTTTCCCACATTCGCTCTTCCTTTCCTTCATTCTTTCTTTCCTTCATTCAATCTTTCCTTTGTTCTTTCTCACCTTCTTTCTTTCCTTCACTCTTTCTTTCCTTCATTCCTTCTCACATTCGCTCTTCCTTTCCTTCATTCTTTCTTTCCTTCATTCAATCTTTCCTTTGTTCTTACTCACCTTCTTTCTTTCCTTCGCTCACCATCTTTCTCTCCTTCTTTCTTTTCTTCTTTACTTCTTTCCTTAATCCTCCCCTCACTCACTCCATCTTTCACCTCCTTCTCCTTCTTTTACTTTTATTGATAAATTTAGTAGGAAGGAAAGAAATCTGGTTATAATAAAAGAACAAATAATGTTGTATTTTTATACATAGAACATTATTGACAATATACTGATGTAATTTGTAATCTGAAGAGAGAAAGTGTTAACAGGTAAAAAATATAGTATAAAGTCAACAATGCAATTAATATTAAATTAATATTCATCTTGATTAAGTGTTAATTAACATATTTAAGTATTAAAACAAATTAATTACTATTTCAGAATTTATGTATTTCTAAATAAATTTTGTAAAAAGAGGCAGAAAATGCACTTGCAAATACATTTGCTTTTTTTTTTTCTTACAAGACAAAATCTGAATTGATTTCGAAACAACTGCAGTGTTTCCATACCAAATACTTCAGTGTTTATCCACTGTGAGTAAAACATCTCCCATCCCTGCAGCCGAGTTTCACAGAAACAAACAACGAGAGAAATAGATCTGCACAGCAACTTAGAATTCTTATGAGTTGGCTCGATTCCAGCCCAAAAATCATGTTCAGTTACTAGGAAAGATGACATTTATTTGAAAATAATACATTTTCACATATTCTAAGATTCTAATACTGCTTGTCAAGCATAACATCAACTAAAAGTAACAATATAAATAATTAACAAAACATAAAAGAGACAATAGTATCTGTAGAGGTAACCACATTATTTACAATGTCACAGGCTATGTCTGACAGCTTCTCAACATAAAACACAAAACCACAACCTCATCTTAATCCACAGTTAAGCTCTGTTTAAAAGTTAAAAAACAATTAACTTGTGTATACATAATGCAAGCAAATTAAATACAATAATAGTATATTCTATTCTTTGGTATTAAGTGCAAGTTCATCTTTGATTCCCTGGAAGAGCATATATTGGTTTCAATACTATATCACAAAAAAGCACTTCAAGTAAATCCTCCTGCCTATCACCAAGCAGATCTCTGGAGCTCTAATCTTAGCAAAGAGGACTTGTGAAGAGGTGCGTGTAGAACTCTGGCTCGTTCATTTCATATCTGTATTTCTGGACCATCTCCTGGATGCGAAGCTTGCGTTGAACGTGTGGAGGTTGATAGCTGTTGAAAATTAGTTCAAATTAGTCAGACAACTGCCAGAGAGAAACTACAAAGATACAAAAAGTTTACATCTGCTTTCTAAATCTTGTCTTTACTCAAGCATATACTATAATATTCACTAATCCATAGCATAAAATAAATACACACGTATATGCACACTCATTCATCCACCACTCACTCACTCACTCACTCACTCACTCACTCACTCACTCACTCACTCACTCACTCACTCACTCACTCACTCACTCACTCACTCACTCACTCATCCACTCATCCACTCATCCACTCATCCACTCATCCACTCATCCACTCATCCACCCACCCACCCATCCATTCAACTGTGTAAGTTAAAAATAAAGAACTTGTCACCTACCTATCACTCTCCAGCCGTTTACGTCTGCACATATTGAGAGCCGTCTGTCTCACCAAAGTCCCAAGAACACGCCTGCTCACAACCTGGCCATCCACAAGTGGTCCAGCCATGCTCAATCTGTTATGAAAAATATTACAATGTCAAAACTTGGGTTGCAAAATCAGTATAGAAAATTTTTGAGTCCAACAGCACTCCAACTCCATTTTAACCCCTTGATGACAGGTGAAGAATTTTTTTTTTAAATCTACGCTCTGGAGATCAATGGCAACACCCCGACTTTGAGCACGGGAGTTCGGTACATCAAGCCGAATCACCGGCTCATAGCACTTTGGCGCGCCGCCGCGGCATACAGCCACACACCGTCTCACAGCATGACCCATCGGGAAGGGGAAAGGTACTCTGTCTCTTAACTACTTATATCATGCCCAAAAGAGTTAACTGGAGATTTCAACACAATACAGCTCCTATAACAACCCTTATTATTCATTTGGAATCAGAGTTGGTATAAATCTTACTCTGAATCAAACTGAGCCTTAGAATACAATACAATATCTGCTTCTAACTCTAACTCATAATACCTTTCCTGTTCATCTTTCCATGCTTAGGAAAAAATATAAAAACTAATGACATATAAAAAAAAATACTGCACAACCATTAGCATAATGAAAGCATAGTACAGCCCTCTTTACATAACAGTGGGCAATAATAACTAGAGAAAACTTCCATTTCCTTAAATCCAAACTTTCAAGTAGAATTTCCTATCAGTTTTGTTTGCAAAAAGTTCTTTCACAAGTAATAAGTCTCTTGATTTCACCTGTTTAACCCATTCCTTGTTTTTTCAGGACAAAAAAGGCTATATTTCTACTACTATTGCTTACATTATTGCCATTATTATTATCATTATCATCAGTATTACCATTATAATGCCATCTACGTTAATTACACAAGAATTAGAAATGCGGGAAAAACATTATTTTACTAATGCTGTCAATATCAATGGTGTTATTTTTATTATAGACATTATAATTACTATAATGTTATTAATATAAGTAACAGCAGCTTAAAAGAAATAAACTTGAAATAAACAATATAAAAGTATCATTTAACAAGCACTTACTTGGCATTCTGACCCTGCAGTTTAATCCTGAAGAGTCCATCTGTGAGAGCATGAATGAATATAATATATATGACAGCTTCCCTTTCCTTCCATGAGCTTGACTCCCTGCCAGTTACTGTTTCAGGAAGTAATTCATCTGGAAGGTAAAAAAAAAAAACATAAATATTTAACAGAACACTGAAAAGAATCTTATGTAAGAAATTTATTCTGTATCTGCATATACTGACGTCTTTGAATTCAGTAGGAACTTTGATTAAAAATAATATGTGAATGAATATAAAATGAAATCACTTAAAGCAAAGATTTAAATTTACTATCACTGTCTTGAAGTGCACAATCAGTATGTTCCTGTCACTAAACCTTTTATCATTTTATACACTGTTCTATCACAGTCCAGGGTTTAAATACATATAATGTTATAAAATACTGTAAATTATAATAGAATTACCGATACAATTATTTTTATACAACAGTCTGTTTAACTGCAGGTTGTAATAGTTTTTTATACTTACTATCATCATTTTACTGATAAACAGAAAGTCATTTCAATGTTTTTAATTAATAGAAAAAAAGCACCAAGTAAGAAATGTACATATATACATGCAGGTTTGTTTACACACAGTTGACAAATGTCTACACAATACAACTCCAGAACATTCTGAAGAACAATCTCACTACACAATGTTATCAGAGTTGGTTAATTTAGATGGCTTTAACAGTTATAATAAATTATCATGCGGTTTTCTCTGAATTTCATAGAAAACCATTGGCCCTATACCAACATAATTAACTTTTTTATGAAAAAATATTCTTTAAAAATAGTCTTGATTTATTTTTCCAAGGGGCAATTCTGTTCCAGTTGCAGCTTTTTATCTTATGTCGTTAAAATTGATAAGCAGCTAAACATGTAACCCATATCTAATTTGCATTTATTATCAAGCTTCTGTCATGAATAAGACAATTTTCACTTACTTGCTGGAAAAGTGTAGCAGTCATCAAAACTCTCCAGCCACACAATAAACACTTTGTGGTCACTGCATGCCATAGCACTTGTCTGTCTCCCAAATTTCCTATTCCTATTTTCACCATGTCCAAAAGACAGCTGAAAAGAAAATGTGTGCATATAGTCACAGACCAGAACAAAAGCTAGAGCTTGAAAGATTTACATGATTATCAAAACAAGTAAAACAAAGGAAAAGGTTACCATACCTTCTAACATCAGACTGACAGGACTCACCTGTGAAGTGTGTGAAGAGAGGGACGACCCTGCATCAACATCTGGATCGTAAGAAGGGAGCGAGTCAGAGCGCTCACTCCCAGATCCACCTCCACCTCCACCTCCAGCAGCAACCTTTTCATTTGGGCTCAAGGACAATCCCACCTGAAACAGTCAATAAAGCTTACATATGGGACACAATAAGTGAAATAAATTTGTTAATGTACCAGTATATAAAGAGCAAATGTCTCCCAACTAAAAAAAACTGCAACTACATAACACTGTCACAGTGTACAAACAAATATGAACATCAAACAAGAAGGATGCTACCTGCATAATTCACCTACCAGTACTTGAAGTACTCCCTAGGGACTGCTGACTGCCTTGATTCTGTTGAGCTATAGCAGGAGACGGCACTACAAAGGCTACCTCACTCAGGGCATCAGACCAATAAAGGACATGAGAACGGCCACTAAAGCAGCTGCCTCCATGGTTCAAATCTGCTATTACTTTAGAGGGTGGAAGAAAATAATAACATGAAAGCCTTTAAAACTACTGCAAGAATTCTAGTGTATTAACTAGGTGCATTTGTCAGTTCACTGCATCTACTGTGTATTTACTAATACAATGGAGCATTCTTCAAAAACGTACACTGATTTGCACACCATTTTCACTTTTTTTCATAAAACACCTTCTACAATTAATATGTTGTCTCGATTCCTTAGAAATACTTGATTAAAGGAAAAAATCATGGGAGTGTTATTCTACTACAATTTTTCCTTTTTTCTTTTCTAATATCTTTATTCTTCTGTGCTCATTAGCAGCCACAAAATACTATTTAGGAGGCTTTCAATAAAAATTCAACTATCTCTATCCATATCTCTAGCAACAGTAACCCCAAAGAACTAAATGCCCTTAACTGTGACCCGAGCCACAAAAAAGGCCTGAATTTTTCTTTCAATTAAGCAAATTTTAGTTGCTGGCAATTCAAGAACACATCAGATAATGTATATTTCATTTTTTATATATCAAGTACATAAAGCATAAATTGAGTTCAAATCATGTTTATATAATAGAAAATAACAGAATATGTATTTGGATGTATGAATAATAAAAACACAATGATACACCAGGAGGTAACTGTGTGATACGAAATAGTATGGTGTTGGGATGGGGAACGTGGGAGAGGAAATAAGTTGTATATTACCAGAATTACTGCCTCCATCCCCTAAACTATACATAGAAGACAGAGGCAAGAAAACATGACTGTATGATTGGGTGCAAGGAGAGGAGGGCCTGTGGGTGTGACTGGAAACTTGCTGAATAGTACAAGTATATAAATCTAAAATTGACAGCAATTACAATTAACTTTCTTAAAAAAATTGTGAAATAAATAATTAAGTACATCAATCAAAACTTTGAGACAACAAACAAGCATATGGAAATAAAAAGGTTTTGACCTCCTGATTAACTACAGTCAAAAGCTGTCGACTGTAGATGATGAACAGCTATTGCAAGATTATAATAATCACTCTTAGATATCTAAATTTCAGACACTTCAAAAAGGCTAAAATCACTCAAATTGGGTCCAAAAGAGTACAATTTATCAATCATCATTTACCTCATTTACCACAGTGCTATGAGAAATGTTCCTGGAAATACCAAGGGAAATCTTGAATACCCATCAACATTAGCAATGAGCTAAAAACCCAATCACAAAAACATTCCAGTAGACACACATGATTTTAATCATTTACAGCATTTCTTTAAAAATACAGTTCATCAACATCTAAATAATCTAAATCACACAAAGGAACTGAGACATACCTTCTTGAGGTGGTGTGGTAACAGTAAAAGCTGTAGATACATGTCCTGTCCAGCCTGGGTGTTGATAAACATTGACCATCCATCCCAGCCCAGTCAGGAATTCAAGGAAGTGAGGGTGAACAGTGTTGGATGAAACCTGAGGGCATATTCAAAACTTTATTAATTCATTCATTCATTCTATCTCTCATGTCTCTTTCTTTCTCTCTCTCACTCACTCACTCACTCACTCACTCACTCACTCACTCACTCACTCACTCACTCACTCACTCACTCACTCACTCTCTCTCTCTCTCTCTCTCTCTCTCTCTCTCTCTCTCTCTCTCTCTCTCTCTCTCTCACTCTCACTCTCACTCTCACTCTCTCTCTCTCTCTCTCTCTCTCTCTCTCTCTCTCTCTCTCTCTCTCTCTCTCTCTCTCTCTCTCTCTCTCTCTCTCTCTCTCTCTCACTCTCACTCTCACTCTCACTCTCACTCTCATTCACACACACACACACACACACACACACACACACACACACACACACACACACACACACACACACACACACACACACACACACACACACACACACACACACACACACACACACACACACATCCATCTCACATCTCACATCTCACATCTCACATCTCACATCTCACATCTCACATCTCGCCCTCTTTCACTCTCACTCTCTTTCACTCTCACTCTCTCTCTCTCTCTCTCTCTCTCTCTCTCTCTCTCTCTTTCTTTCTCTCTCTCTCTCTCTCTCTCTCTCTCTCTCTCTCTCTCTCTCTCTCTCTCTCTCTCTCTCTCTCTCTCTCTCTCTCTCTCTCTCTCTCTCACTCTCACTCTCACTCTCACTCTCACACTCACACACACACACACACACACACACACACACACACAC
>NC_061826.1:31453013-31455513 GCF_019202785.1 Penaeus chinensis | reverse complement strand
ATATATATATATATATATATATGTGTGTGTGTGTGTGTGTGTGTGTGTGTGTGTGTGTGTGTGTGTGTGTGTGTGTGTGTGTGTGTCTATATATATATAATATACATATAATATATATGTGTGTGTGTGTTTGGTTATATGTATATATGTATGTATGTATGCGTATATATATACAGATGTAGATGTAGATGTAGATGTGGATGTGGATGTGGATGTGGATGTGGATGTGGATGTGGATATGGATATAGATGTGGATATAGATGTGGATGTGGATGATGTGGATATAGATGTGGATGTGGATTTAGATGTGGATATGGATGATGTGGATATAGATATGGATATAGATGTGGATATAGATGTGGATATAGATGTGGATATAGATGTAGATATAGATGTAGATATAGATGTAGATATAGATGTAGATATAGATGTAGATATAGATGTAGATATAGATGTAGATGTAGATATAGATATAGATGTAGATATAGATGTGGATGTGGATGTGGATGTGGATGTGGATGTGGATGTGGATGTGGATGTGGATGTGGATGTAGATATACTCTACTCATTTGCAATCCCATTTAATCATCAGTGCACTGACATGTTGTGATGATTAGATGGGATTGCAAAAGATGTCAAATCAAAGAGTCCACTCCCTAAGCACCTGATGTTATGACCAAAAAAAGCAATCTAAGTTTCACTTCAGTTGTAGGCTGAATATCCTAAACAAAGAATGAGTGATTGTAACAAATTTAAATTGCAAAAGCCAAATTCCCACAAAACTGCACTAATAAAACTTACGCCTTGCTGAGAGGTATCCTGTCAACGCTATCAGGGAAATATTTTGGTTTGACGCTGTGCTTAATCCCAACATCATTCATTGGCAATGGTCGTCCTGGATTAACAGTGTACAGCTTGGCTGAAGACTTGTGTCTCGGTAAGTGTCGCAACTGCATGGTCCACACCACTCTTCCAAATGGCCCGCGGATCAAGGCAGTAACTGTTGGCTGGGGGTCTGAAGTACAGGCTAGAAATCAATGCCTCTTTCTCCAATGGATTATACATAAAAAACAAATTACAAGATCTATGATTATCATATATAAAATCTAGGCATTAATTTTAATACTAACAAATTTGCTCTGCTCCCTACACTTAATCCATTGACATTGGAAGGTATATACCTACATGTCATATCCACTGCGATTTTAATTCATCAATTTTGCTTACACATACAGTTTCACCAGGGCTTTGTCAGCCAAGGAGTCAATTACATGTGCTCCTAGATCTTATCCCTTTCCCTTGATTTTCTGAAACATTTTTATCTTTTATATACTGTTGTTATCAGTATTGATAATAACATTACAATAATGCTATGTCAATAGTAATAAAATTAAAATTAATGATAGTAATAACATTTCCCAGATATTCAAGAAATGGGAATATCATATCTTGAGATCCATTAGGTCTACTAATTGACTACATGGTGACTAAGTGCTTGTGGTGTTATCTGTGTGTAGACAAAATCCACAAAACAAAACTACAGAGAGCAGTGCAATTACCTGATACCAATGGTTTAATATGCTAACCTTGATGATTCCCTAGAGGCTGCTCTAAGAGTGCCAGCATTATGGAATTCTGAGCCACAAAATATCTGAAATGGAGTGCAGCAGTGTCCCTTGTGAGCTGGTCTGAGCCCCCCCAAGTGTTGCAGTGTCGTAGCAGGGTCACTTCATCAAGCAAGGAGGAGAGAGATTCTGCACCACACACAGATGGGAAAGTTCCAACCTAAAAGAGATTCAGTTTTCCATGGGAGAGAAAGTTTCAGACATTAAATATCAATTGATCATACGACTTTAATTACAGCAAAATTTTAATTCATGAGTTGTGAATGGAGCATCTATAAGGATTTTTTATTATAGCAACTTCAAATTCACTTGTATTCCTGAGATATCAAACAAAGCCACCTAACCATACATGCAGATAAAGGAAAAGAAACTGCAAATGCACATGCTCTAACAGACAATAAAAACTCACCTGAGATAAAACACATGAGAGCAGTGCCTCAGCAGCATCTTTAACCCTCATGCTAGCTGGTTTTAGCTCCTTTTCATGCTTGAGTCTTGGGGCATCACTTGATTTTACCTGAACATTAAAAGTATATAGAAGTTTAAACTGCAACAAAACTTGTAGTATAATGATATGAATATTTCTACCACAATATTGGAGGTATTTCAATACTCCATATTATAACACTGAAAATCATCCCATTCCATTTATACCTGTGATTTAGATCCTGATATGCCAAGTTCAACAACCTCTAGAACTGTTGCAAGGCACTCTTTGTCTTGCAACAGATATGGGTGTGCCACTAGCCAGACACTCGCACAATGGAATGCTGCTACAATGGTTGAATGAAGATCCTGAGGGATTGAGAATAAAATAGTTGGTAAAATGAAGATTGATTAACACTGCTATGTAAATGCTATACACATCATTATTA
>NC_061826.1:31438013-31448013 GCF_019202785.1 Penaeus chinensis | reverse complement strand
TATGTGATTATACATGTCTGTGTGTCTGTGTGTGTGTGTGTGTGTGTGTGTGTGTGTGTGTGTGTGTGTGTGTGTGTGTGTGTGTGTGTGTGTGTGTGTGTGTGTGTGTGTGTGTAATTATATATATATATATATATATATATATATATATATTCATATATATATATATATATATATATATATATATGTTTGGGTGTGTGTCTGTGTGGGTGTGTGTCTGTGTGGGTGTGTGTCTGTGTGGGTGTATATCTGTGAGGGTGTGTGTCTGTGTGGGTGTGTGTCTGTGTGGGTGTGTGTCTGTGTGGGTGTGTGTCTGTGTGGGTGTGTGTCTGTGTGGGTGTGTGTCTGTGTGGGTGTGTGTCTGTGTGGGTGTGTGTCTGTGTGTGTGTGTGTGTCTGTGTGTGTGTGTGTCTGTGTGTGTGTGTGTCTGTGTGGGTGTGTCTGTGTGGGTGTGTCTGTGTGGGTGTGTGTCTGTGTGTCTGTGTGGGTGTGTGTCTGTGTGGGTGTGTGTCTGAGTGGGTGTGTGTCTGTGTGGGTGTGTGGGTGTGTGTCTGTGTGGGTGTGTGGGTGTGTGGGTGTGTGGGTGTGTGGGTGTGTGTCTGTGTGGGTGTGTGGGTGTGTGTCTGTGTGGGTGTGTGGGTGTGTGTCTGTGTGGGTGTGTGTTTGTGTTTGTGTTTGTGTTTGTGTTTGTGTTTGTGTTTGTGTTTGTGTTTGTGTTTGTGTTTGTGTGTGTGTCTGTGTTTGTTTGTGTGTCTGTGTTTGTGTTTGTGTGTGTGTCTGTGTTTGTGTGTGTGTCTGTGTTTGTGTGTGTGTCTGTGTTTGTGTGTGTGTCTGTGTCTGTGTGTCTGCATCTGTGTGTCTGTGTTTGTGTGTCTATAATGTCATACATCACAAATGCAATGCTTAAAAAGGAAAACACACTCTCCAAGCTTTCATGTTAATCAGTTATATAGCATCAGCTTAGATAGGTAAAAGTTTTGTGATTGATAGCTTTTAAAATGACCATTTACTTTTGGTTTATTGAGCATTACTGTTCAAAGTTTGATATTTGAGATTCCAACCCTTACTCTCTTCCAAACAGAAGTCCTCACATAAAGATTTTAATGAAGTTTTGATTACTGAAACATCTTCATACATAAAAAAGGAGAAAAAACTGTATACAGTCTCTTTAATAAGGTAATGTGTAATGCTTTGCAATCAATCCAGCATTTAATTAATTACTTATGCTGTTATTTGAGTATAGGTAATGACAGTTACAGAAAAAAGTTCATCCCACTCATTGAGTCAAGCAATGGCATGACCATTTAGAGTAAATACTTCAAAGACTTGTTATTGTACAAGAGTTTAGACAATAAAAGAAAGAAGAAGATAAAAAAAGATGCACCTTAGAAGTCACAGATCATATATTCAAGAAACTAATCCATTCAAGAGTCCTCTCACCATCACATTGTGTGATATGTACACTGGTTTCATTTCTAGGAAATATAAGTATTTCACTAAGTCTATACATGTTAGTAAGTTAATTGGCATCATATATTTTACCCGATTCTTCAATACTTGGTGGCCCTTCTGCATCTGTGGCACTCTGCAATGTGGCTGCAAGAGATGTGTATAATTCTGGTGTTGAGTAAAATTCTCTTTTTACATGCAAAACATAAATCTGTGACTAAAATATGACTAAAATCTAGTCGCCTGGTTAAGCGATAATGGAATTTTATAATCATCTTTACACAAAATACTTCTCTTTTTTTTACAAATGGAAAGCTTCATGTTCTTTAAGAAAAGCTCAATTATTAATTTTTGGAAGTATGAATAAGAGCAAAAAAGAACAACAAATTAATCATGAGTTACAGCATGCAGTTCCAAAAAAATAACAATAGAAGAAAAAGGGAAAAAGAAATACTAATAACAATAATAATACCAAAAACAATTGAAAATATGAGTGATGTACACAGAAAGCTAATAAATATAACAGCTCAAATTAAATGTCCTTTTCAATACTCAGTATTCACCCCGTACAAATTGGGAGCACATGAACCCAAGAAAAAAGATAATGACACCCATAAAAAGTAAACATTAAAGCTGTGCATGATATTTTTACCGTGGCTTGTGGCGGCACTTGAGAATCCTGAGGAGCCCACCTGGCCGAGGCTCCCCTCTGGCAGGGTCTCACAGCTCTCGTCAAGAAGGCTGTTATAGTCACCATGCGAACTAACTGTGTCTGAGGCACCTATGGAGCCAGGGATACAGATAAGCAGAAGCAAAACTTTGTATATGATCAAGCAAGCATTTTCTTTTTCTTTATCTTTGCTCTTTCTCTTTCTCTTATTTCTGAATCAAAATGTTCTGGGGCTTGATCATGCACCAAGTAAGAAACAAAAATCATTCTGCATCAAGAAAAAATAATATACACAAAAGCTACTTTAAATAATGAAGGAAACAAAAAATTCAGTGATTTGTTAGGGCTTATAAGATGTGTTTTGTTTCTCTACATTCTAAAAATGGGCAAAATAAATTTAAAATGAGTTAAAGAGTAAAAAATGTCATTAATATTATAAGCATCTATTAATATTATTCTAGCATAAAGTATTCTAAAGCACATTTAAAATATATCATGGGAGAAAACAAAAAAATGGTAATAAAACAATATGAAAGATTTTACTTACCATAAGGAACATGTGAATATAATGAACAGCATATAATTTCAGCTATAAATTTTAACCAAGTACATATTTTGAAATATCATGACAAAATGGAAAACAAGATAAATATCTAATCAATCCAAGGTATTGTTTTCACCAATTAATTACTACAATAATTCACTCATTTGCAGACAATATAACACTGCAGCATCTAGTAGCATAATATCTCTGTATGGTATTGTACTGCATCATAGTGTTTTATTTGTTTAATATCAAGACTAAAAACTGATGAAAATATGATTAGACAAAAAGACATTCTGGACAGCACAGGAAAAGAATTGTGGAACCGCCATGTGTCTTTTTGTGCATACATATTTTAATGTATCAGCATACAATAAATTACATTCATGCTGTTATTATATTCTTGAGCCCCATAGTGGTTATGATAACTAACTCACAATATCATTTTCCATGGATTTTCTCAGGTAGCTCTATCTCCTGTGCAGATATAAAAAGAGAGGATAAAAAAAAGCAAAAGCCAGAATAGAATAATGCCTCACCTGAAGACATTATGTTGTGATCTCTCTCTGTTGAGAAATTATGCTGAGAAATGGAATCCATGACTTCACAAAATGCAGCATCTTGGACACAAAACAGTAGCCCACCTGGAAGGAAATCAAAATACAATTTACTGGGGATTGCTAACATTAGTTATGGCAGTTTTTTAAAAAGAATAATATTCATTATAATAGCTGGAAAATATATCAAATCAAATATGGAGAAATAAGTTCTAAAAAAACAATGTCTTACTAACACTTTCCTTCTCTCCCTATTTAGACTTCCCAAAAGATGTCTTCATAGCTTATACAGAAATTACCTTAACTCTGATAAAATGATAATATTTTCTTTCATCCATACTGAACTTTAATATAGACAGACAATTTAAAAACAAATAAAATCAGGTTATGACACTCATCTCCATGGGTAATTAACAATAATGCTATAATATGAATGAAAGTACCAAGTAACATCTGCGTGTTGACAGGATCAGACTCCACTTGCAGTGCATTGGAGAGAAGGTTGACAAGTTGTGGGCGAAGAAGTGAGAGTGTTATCCTCTCATTGCTGTTGTTGCCCACTTCCTTCACTTGTAGACCCTTAAAGCGAGAGAACATAAAAGTTACTCATCTTCCAATTAGCACCTACTAAACACAACACACACACATAGGAGTTGCAAAGTATTCTACCAAGAAGAGCCATGATAATAAATATTCCTAGTGCTTACCTGGAAATGCAGAGGTAATGGAAGAATGGACAGAAGAATGTGCGTGGCAGCTCGACGAAGCAGCGTAAGAGGCAAGTGAGTTGGAGCTCGAAGTTCACCCTCCGGAAGGACACATTCTAACACTCCCAGGACGCTTGGCACCAAGCTCGCCACACCTTGCAAGTCCAACCGAAAAAGGTCAACCCCATTCACCAATATGCTCGCTGCTGTCTCACTACAAGTCCCAGTCTGAAAGATAACAGATGGTTATTGCAACTCTTCACCAGCTAAATAGTATTTTCTATATTGGTATTTATACTAAAAAATAATCTATATATAAAAGGCATTCCTGAAAAATCAAACATCTTGTTTTACCCTAACTCCATGACGATTGGAATGGCTGGCATTAGAGTCATGATGGGATGATACAACTGTGCCATCATTTTGACGTAGGCCTTGGTGAAGTGCCAAATAAAACCGAGCTAAATACACAGGCAGAATCTCTTCTCCAGTCTTCTTCGAGCAAAATATTCTGGAAAAAATGAACATAACAAGAGTCAGTATACATACAAGAAAAAAATTAACAAACTGCAAAATTATACAACCAGAAGCAAACAATCCTACCTGAAGAGAACCATTTCAGTGACAATTGTCCTCCTCTAATTCTTACCTACAAAGAGCACCAAGAGCCTCTGCACGCCCACTCTGGAAATGCTGGGGGGAGAGGTGTGCTAAGCGGTCTGTGTGTGACTCTCCTGGCACAGACGAATCACTAGACTTCCTACTGTTTTCACTCCCAAACACTGACACAGGTCTGCGTGAAGCTGGGCCACCACCTCCACCACCATCAGATTCTGATGGTGATATTAGGACATTACTAAGCGTATCTTTAATAGGGTATGCGAAGTCATTTAGATTGCAAATGATCATACATTTTAACAATTGGAACAAACAGTACAAAAACTCCTTTACTCACTGTGCTGAGTAACTGGGCTAGCTTGTAAATTGCAATTGATCAATGCTGCTTCAAACAGCCATGGCCCAAATAAATGCAAAAGGCTATTACACTTTGGCCTCCCACTTGACAAAACACGCCCAGCATCATCTGGAATTTGCAGCAATAGAAATCCATCTTTTAGAAGAGGTAATAATTAAAAATTATTCCTGGGAAACATTATGCATATTTCATTTCACATAAATCTACATGCCCTACTTATCAGTATCATTAACCAAGTGTAAAAAAAAGACTAAAAATTACACAAGACAACAAAGATCAGAAACCACATACTGACATCACACCATATCATAAAATTCATAAGACTAAACACTTGCCTGACTTAATATGCCTAGAATGAAAACCTACACCTATACAATTCTTCCACATCAAAAATAATTTTGTTTACCGACCTGATTTACCATCTGAAGAGAGAGACAGGGAGGATGAAGATGACATCTGCCTCCCTTTCTGGTTCAAGTTATCCAGAGAAGTATTTGGAACACCTGTATCAAAGAAATGTCACATTAGGTGTGCAAATATAGGAAAATCAATCATATTTCTTCTGACTTTTTAGCAGTATTTAACTCTCTGAAAAGAAAAAATAATATATATAAAATGATCTTCAATTCTTATTTATCCCAATAAAAAAAAATAATCACAGAACAACCCTGACTGTTTTAACAGGTATGTCCCCTAAATACTCACCCAAGAAAGCATCAACCAATCCTGAAACTCCTTTCATGGCTGACAGGAAGATGGAAGGCAGCATCTGTAAACATGGATGCTGGCTGGGCTCTATCACAAGCTCAGATGATATTGCATACTTCAGGAATGCTGGAGTTTTACTGATGACTGTGTGCCTACTGAGATCCACTGGATTCCCTAAATTGAGAAAGATTTGGTTAATTTTTTTACTAGTGTTTTATGCAAGATTACACTCAAAATTTCTCATCAGTGTTAAAAAAAAATATTACGTCCTCAACCATTAACTTCTCCAAGGAAAGTGCACATATAATGTTAATCTGTTGAATCCAGGTGCTTTGCATGTGGACCAAAATCTGGCCATTAGGCTCCCTTGAGTAGCAACCATCCTGGGTGTGTGTATTTTAGGCTCAGACCAAACACACACTTGCACTATCAAAACTTTTTACTTCCTCTTTGTAGTGCTGTTAGCCCCTTTTCTGTGGATGAGGTAAGAACCTCATTTTAAGGTGCTCGTTTGTGGTATTTTGCTTTAATGTTTCATTTTTTTCATAGCTTTTAGCTCTTTTAACCAAATGAGCAATTCCAAATAACAGTATTTCTGAGTTAAAGTTTGGTACATCACTGACATGTTCTCAGGAATTTTAATACATTTTGTACCTTCCCTATAATGAACACTATCTCCATACTCAGGATCCTATTCCTGCTCACCATGACCAACAGCACAGGGTGTATTACAGAAAAAAATGATATTACTGAAATATGAAAGAGGACACAAATAACAAAATGTTACTTACTGTTATTGCACACATTTATAAGCTACCCAGAGATAGGATATGGAGTCTGTGCACAGAAAAAAGGTTATTCCCATCTCAACACAATATACCAAATGACAAATATGGACCTTGGAAAATGCAGAAATGCAAAAAAAAGTTTACGCAGAAAAAGAGATAATAGCATTGCAAAGAGGAGGCAAGGAGTTTGTGTGGGGCATAGTCACCACTCAAATAAGCTTATTGACCAGATTTTGGGCCACATGCAGGCAGTGAGGCACCTGGATCCAATGGGGTAAGTGTCATCCACAGTACATTACATAAACACTTACCTATGATGTGTAAAATGCGATACCAAACTTGTGCTATGCAGTCTCTACTCATGTTGACTGGTATAATATTCAGGTCATCTTCATTGGCTGTAAACATAAAAAAAAAAACATTTACAGTTTTTCTTAAAAAAAAGAAAAAAAGTTTATGAGAACAGAACTTGCATTTTCTTGATATTCATACAAACAGCTGACTGTGATCTTTTCAAGAATTTGTGGCTAAAATAAATATATGTGAAAACTCAAAGGATATTGTGAAATTTTAAATATTAACTTTGTTCACAGAAAAATACAATAATAATATATTTTAAAGTCATTTCAATTAATACAATTAAATTCTTAAAAGGGTACAGAGAGCATTGAAATGACATGCTGGTTTTTATGTTCATGTTGGATGAGAACATTTACTACAAAAATTAAAGTTTTAACTTAAATTCACATAAACCAAAAACAATTTGTCAATTTGTGTACAAACACTGAAAGAGATGTTAACAAATTTTCAACAAGTAGGTTTCATAAAAATAAAAGATTTTCCTCTAGATTTTGTTTCCCCTTAATATTCTTTCCACTTCTACAGAAGAAAAAAATAAATAAATAAACACAAAATAAAACAAGAGAAACTCTGGGAATAACTTCCTTATGTCTAGATTGAACATTTAAAAATTACGAAGAAACTTACAAATCTTTATTTGGGGAAAGGCAGGTCCATACATGAAACTGATAAGCTTTGCAGAAAGTGCAAAGTTTATTCTATTCCACTGATCAATCAAACCTCCACGATGACGCCAACGCTGACAGCTCTCTCTGGAATTGGGAAGAAATGTTTTTTTCTCTTAACAATTGAGAACCTTCCAGTTAAGTTAAATATTCATCTTTAATTTGTCCTCTTTCTCCTAGTAATAAGGTAATATTCCTCATTGTCTCAAATTTCCATGTGAGTTAAGATTATCTGACATATACTACTCAAAATATATTTTGCAATTCAGAAAATTGAATTTCTAGTGCAAAACTGTTGTGATGAAGTTGAACATTCTTCTACTAATTACCCAACCCACCACAGAACTAATCTGTTTGACAGGAAGTCATATTCGTCCACAAGCAAAATATTATATCAAGAAGAATTTCTACATAAATTTGTTTTCCAATGTACACTGCATATTTTGAAAATACAACACTACACTACTTTTATAGGAGGGGGACAAGGTGCTCAAAGGTATTATACTTGGATAAAAAAAAATCTCTGAAACTGTATCTCATACATAAATGCATAAGTGTTAGGGATGCTGGTCTCAAACAAAAGACCTTCCCATACATGCAAATTGATTGTGCTCTTACAGTTACAGTTTTTTCAAAAGGTCTCACAGGAAAGAATTAAAAAACATGATTTTTCCTAGTTTCATTTTGTGAAAATTCTCCATATATAAATGGTTCCAAAAGTACTCATCCACCAGTAGACCTCATGACCTCACCTGATTTCACCTTTCCTTGAGTTTTCTGGAAAAATACTTTTTACTAATGCAATTATTGATGCTGTTATTATCATTATAGACATTAAAATCACCATAAAGTTATTTACATTACTAACATCAATATAAGATAAATAAAAATACTTCTGAAAACCTAGGTAAAGGGTAAACAGGGAATAATGGTGGCACTAGTAATTGACTCTCTAGTGGCTAAGTACTTGTGGAGCATCTATGTATAAATGTAATTAAAATATTAAACTCACAGTGGCAAGGCATGTATGTACATGCCATCCCCAGAAGCACTGGGTTTAAAGTTTTCGACTTATCATCACAAAAGTGATAACTGCACCTATTCTTATAATTTATTTTTTCTTACTAACACACAGTTAAATGGTTCATTTCAACTAATCTGCAAATTAATTCCTCAGCAAAAAGGCTAAGCAATTTCCATTCATCTATCGTCTTTTAGTTTTTACAAAAAAAAATATCACACATGCCTGAATCCTACTCATCACATTAGAGCAAAGAACATTACACTTTACCTCAGTGCATTCCAGAGTGGTGGGGGAGGGAAACACCTAGCACAAGCCAGTAGCCATGTCTCAAACAAGACACTCAGTACCCTCTCACACAATTGTTCACCAGCATCCTCTGCAATACAGAGAGAGAGTGAGTATGTTCATAATACTAGAATTTCAAGCAAAAAAAGGCTAAACTAAGTATTTTATTTTTAATACATTTTCATCTAGCACAGATAACTCAGATTTCTAATGGTTGTTTAAATCAAATCTGAAGTGATGAGAAATCTTGACTCTTACAACATTTAAGATATTATAAGTAGTGAAAGTCCAATAAGGTAGAAAACATCACAAAGAAACAAGGATTAATTCCAAAACTCCCTACACACCACCAAACCATATTATTTATTTTATAATTCTAAGCAAATGCACTTATCCTTCATACCTTTTGACAGTATTTCTACTCACCTTTGACAACTTCATCCACAAAGAGCAGCAATTAAAAGTAGACAGATGAATGAGTTTTAAAACTCTACACATTTATCAATGAAAACATGAAAAAAAAACATAATGCAATGGGATGCAAGGTCAGTAAGTGTATCATACAGAGGGTTGCCTACCCCATTGTGCAAGAGCACAGCACAAGCACCAAAGCAACACACAACATGAGTAAATAAATACCAGGCACATCTCCAGTAAACTTTAGACCTAAAGTGGAGTTTGGAACGCCCTCACTCTCATCTGCAACTAGAGTGAAACAGAGTGTTCAGATTATGAAGAAGAGAAGCGTCTGGCACTTAACTTGTAAACTAGGAGAGGCAGGATGAGGAAGAGAGGAGAAGAGAAGAGAAGAGAAGAGAAGAGAAGAGAAGAGAAGAGAAGAGAAGAGAAGAGAAGAGAAGAGAAGAGAAGAGAAGAGAAGAGAAGAGAAGAAAGGAGAGGAGAGAAGAAAGGAGAGGAGAGGAGAGGAGAGGAGAGGAGAGGAGAGGAGAGGAGAGGAGAGGAGAGGAGAGAAGAGAAGAGAAGAGAAGAGAAGAGAAGAGAAGAGAAGAGAAGAGAAGAGAAGAGAAGAGAAGAGAACAGAACAGAAGAGAACAGAAGAGAAGAGAACAGAACAGAACAGAACAGATCAGTACAAAACAGAAGTGGAAAAAGAAGACAAGACAAGACAAGACAAGACAAGACAAGACAAGACAAGACAAGACAAGACAAGACAAGACAAGACAAGACAAGACAAGACAAGACAAGACAAGACAAGACAAGAGAAAGAGATTGAGAGAGAGAGAGATTGAGAGAGAGAGAGAGATTG
>NC_061826.1:31433013-31435513 GCF_019202785.1 Penaeus chinensis | reverse complement strand
ACAAAATCAAAAGCAAGCATTCAAAAGAAATAGCTATTAAAGAAGCTCTGCTCTTAACAATAGTTTCTCCTTGCAATGTTTGAAATTCTGCCAACATATTCCATACTATCAGAATTTTTGACATTAAACTTCTTCCTACTTTCTACATTCATGGTTATACTATAAATTCATCAGAGATTTGATTTCACACTAAAGTTATTATAAGCATTATCTCTAAACCTCTGTAAATAAGGAATGCATAAAATCCCAATGCATAAATAGGAATGATACAATAAAAATTATATAATTATATTTAAGGTCTTCCTATAATATTCCATAAATAAATATTTTATCACAATTAAAGCTATTTGAATCTATACAACTATCAGCTGTAATACAAATTGTAATAACATTATTTAAAAAAAAAAATACTTGACTCATCTATCATTAACCACATTTAAAGATTGATTGCTGAATTTCCTTAATTTACATGACATCTTATTTACCTGTGTTTAATGGAAGTAAATAAAAAAATAAAAAATCCAAAAGAATAGAATCAAATATTTTCAGATACTTAAAAGAAATAAGATAGATTGAGACAAGCCTATAATCCAACTTTTAAATTTCCTGCCTAATATGCTTAAGTTATGTTCTTGTGTACAGACATATCAATATTTTTTTTTTTCCCCTTATGATATGCTAAAAATAATAGGAAAACTGGTATGTTCATCAAGGTAGGTGCATTTTCATATTTCCATTTCTGAAATTCTGATGTAACTACAGGTCATGTAACTTATGCCAGGTGGATATCAAACCACAGGCTTTCCTCAACTATACACTTGTCTATTTAATAATAGCTGCATCAATCATAAAAACTCTGTAATCCTTCCAATCTGACGAGGAAATTTTATCTTACGGTTACTATGTAATTTGTTAAAGCACAACACATCACCTGGTGTCAGAGATATTTCTCCTGATGTGACAGGACAAAAACTAGTGCAAATGGGTTAACCCAGAGTGATGCAAAGTAAATCCCCCAAAAATAATCATGTCACTTTTTATTTGTTTGTTTTGTTTCATCTTTATTAGCAGGTTACATAGGTTTAAGCCCACTATGTTGAAGTAATTTTGTAAGGGGTATAACTATAAATAAGAAAAAAAAAAGAGCTAAGAAGAGCTGCACAGCCAACATTAAGCCAGGAAGCTCATACATCTGATATTTGTTCAAATCACAATATTCTCATTACATTTAAAAACAAGGCTGCTATAAAAAGCTTTTTAAAGCTCAAATACTTTTCTTCTGGAATCTCTAGTTTATTCACCTTCCTTTCTTCATTTCCAACCAAATTTTAAAAAAATAATTAAGTCACTGCCTCATATTATAATACTGCAACCTAACTCTTAGCCAATCCTCACATTATCAGAAACTAATTTTCATAAACATATTCTAACATTTGCATGATTCATAACATTTGCCTGCGAGTGTGAACAGCCAATCAAATATCATCAACCTGGTTTTGGAGGATTCAGTCAAACCACATTAACACATCCACTTCTCCAATGATTACCTTTCACAGTAGGTGGTGAGAGAAGAGCAGAATTGATGTGCAAAAGAAACAACAGCAGAGTCTGCCAGGTGTCTTCACTAAGACAGGGTGAGTTTTGAGCAATGTTCTGCAAGGTGCGCAGAACACGATGGCATAATACAGCCTGACGGTTGATGACATCCGGTCCTGTGTAAAAAATTAAATATGGATTACTGCGAAAGCTCAAGATAATACACTGTAATTCAGCCAATAAAGAGAATAATCAGCTAATACTTAAAGGTACAACCTCCTATGTGCAATAAGAGATGCACAAAGGAAATAACAACAAAAAGCTCACAATCCCTTGTATTCCAAGCTTCTTTCTTCAACCTAATCCAGATTTTTACAACATATATATTGGAAATTACTCTCTTTTAGGTTATATTTATCTCCTTTGCCCAATCATTTTGGGGATCTATTTTCATATCAAGAATTTTGTATTACTTTATCAATTAGTAAAGAGATTTATGTGACATACACAAAGACAGTTATAATAAAAAATTACCTTGAGCTCCTCTTGGTACAAAAAGATAATAAAAATGGTTTATTATGATTCTTGCATAGTGGTTTGGATCATTCAGTATCGGCGCAGGAACACTGCTCTTGGGATTGGGAAGCAGAGCCGACAACCATTCACAGTAAACACTCACACAGTCACGTAGGATGTCTATTTCTGAGAGTGGAAAACTCAAACCATATCCTAGGGCCTGTGGAAGGAGTTGTTCATTTGAATTTAAACCATATTCATTTTTAAAAATGTCTTAAAAATCAGTAGAAATAAAGGGTGCTACACCAAATTAGATAGCAGAAATATGGAAAATAGTAGAGATATCAACAATAATTATTACATTACTGATAATGAAAACCACAATAACAAATCATCATCATCATCATCATCATCATCATCATCATCATCATCATCATCATCATCATCA
>NC_061826.1:31420513-31428013 GCF_019202785.1 Penaeus chinensis | reverse complement strand
CTGTAGTCATTGATTGAAAAGCCATAATTGTGTTTTTCTTTAAATACACTAAAGAGAAGCAAACAAAAACAATTGTGTGGATTTAATTACCGACCTATTTTCCTACTGCCTATCTTCCTTTCACTACACATGTCCATTTTCCTCTATCACTCTTGTCAAATTCTTCTCCTTCATCTCCTTTCTTTCGGAGCCCAATAACCATAATTTTCCTCCCTCTTTGGCTATTTGTATGATGACAGAAAGGAATAAATGATCCAATATTTTTCTACCATATATTCTGATGCCTCTAATAACGCTGTTATTTGTATCATGAAGTATTACACTTAATAGACCGTACTGGCGTTATCATATCGCTAACAATAAATGATTAATTAGTGGAAAGGTCATCAGAGAAAACTAATTCGATTAATCGAATAGAAATCAAACATTTACCTTACATCCGCCGATGATTATTATAGGCCTATCTTTAATATTATAACTACCGATTACATTTAACCTTCATCTTTTTACTTCATATAGAACCACCTTTTTATATTCGCAGTCAATAACTTAATCTGAATCAACAAATGAAGCTCACCATAATGTCAACCTGTCGGAAAGGGAAAATGACGTTCCAGCAACAATAACAAGATGGGTTGACGCCTCCAGGTGACTAAGTACTACGGGCTTAAACCAATTGATCGTGCTTCGATTTTTTTTCTCTAATATTTGGTGATGCAATGTTTCATATAAGCTTTTATTATATGTACTTCATGTATGAATTATTATGCCTTTTTTTATTTAGTATGATAATTATGTCACTGGTTTTGTTTTATGTTTGTAACCATGCACCGAAGACCGCATACTTTGAACGTAACACACACGCGCGAGCGCACACACACACACACACACACACACACACACACACACACACACACACACACACACACACACACACACACACACACACACACACACACACACACACACACACACACACACACGGTCTTTTTAAGTATACTTATATAGACCTTGCATACACACTGAAGTGTTACAATCGCATCCCATCAGTGCTGTACAGTTCTTACATGCTGTTAAATACGGAGATAATCGGTCAATGGGTGGTTTAGTTTGTAAGCCATGGGTTACGTAAACGTGCTTAGTTCATACTGAAAGAAAAATTGCGAGATCGATGGCAAGGGAAGCAAAATCTGACCGCAAATCCTGCCTGGTAAGCGTTTCGCGCTGAGTGGCAAATGCCGCGAGTACAGCTCTGTTTTTGTGTTTGTTTGATGGGCAGCAACTAAGATCAGACCAGAAAAAATGAAGTTAGCGGAAGCAGCAGTTAGAAGCCAATATAGACAGCCTGTTAGCAGAATGTTTGAAAATACATGAAGAAACGCAAATTTGAATACTGTAAAATCTGTCAAGATAGTCAAGGAACTCATGGAAAAGATAGAAGTATAAATCAAGATTGGCAACGGTAGTCAACTTGAAGCAAAGACTGCAAGAAAAAGTCGAAGAAATTAAAGTACAGGGCACTGTTAAGTAGACTGAAAGCTATTTGTCAAGCAGCCAGTCTGAAACGATGGAAGAGGCAAAAAAGATGACGGCTACATATGTCGATGTATCGAAAGCAAAAGAAATAGATAAATAACAACATAAAAGACATCAAAATTACAAAGGAAGAGGTAATACACTGCTTATAGAGACGGTAAAGAAAAATTAAGTCAGGAACAGCGCATGTTTGACTCATGTATACAAGGACATAGTCATTAAGAAAGAACATTAAGAAAAAGTCATAGAAGGTGGGTCTGAAGTTTATAAATTCCGAATTCTCGAAGCAAAATATAGGGATCGGGATTATTCGAAAGGGAAACGAAACGCCTTTCACAAGTAACATTTACGAACAAACAAATGGTAACTGATGTTATAGATAAAGGTAACGACCTGGCCACCTACGGATCGGAACCAAAATGTTGAGACAAACATAAGCCCAGCAACCAAAAGAAATACCGAAAGATTATATAGAAATAGTTTATACAGATATAGATGGTTCATCTTAAAAGTTGCTACAACAACTATAATGACTAGACCAGACGTAATATGCATCCGAACCCAAACTGGACCCCTCCATATACTCGGAGAATATTTGGAGAAAAAATAGGGAAAATGGAAACGGGGGAGGGGGTGGGGGTAGCGAGATTAACAAGGAAAGGACTTATTTTAAAAGAGTTAGAAATTAAACTGAAAGTAATTGGGGTAGAAACAAATGGGGTAAACATAATAGTAGCCACAGTGTACGGTACATGCCGCCTCATAGTCGGTGTGCCACAAGTAATGTTAAATAGCCTGGGAGAAGTGCTAACTTTCGGAAACAAATACAAAGGAAATACTTGTATCTTAAATTTTATTAGCAGAACATAACGATTATACTAGGGTAAGAGGGCTAGACTGACCGTCTACGCTTGACCTAATATCCACAAAGCATATAGATGATATGAAGGATATGGATTACTGTCCTCCTCTGGGAAAAAAAGTGAACAAGCAGTAATCACATTAAAACACTGGTTGCTGCAGGGAAAACTCGTCGTAAGTAAGGGAAGAAATAGGTAATTATAGAGGTCTTAAAAAATTCTTTGATGATATAAACTGGGAAACTGGACGAAGAGAGCATTGATGTTCAATATTTGACGAAACTTACAGGCAAGGAGTAGACATATTTGTTTTACGATTCAAAACTGAAACAAGAAATGGACAAACGTGATTCAGTGATAAATGCACGAAAATAAGAGGAAACGAGCAGCTCCTTTGAGAAATGTTCAGGAGACACAGACCTCAAACTGTGTATGAAATATACAAAATCGGAAGACATTAGTATACCCAGACCATGAAGGAGAAGTAAATAGACTTCGAAAAGGATATAATCAACAAAAACTCGTATTTAACTACACAGACAGTAGGACTAAAAGTGGAGATCAAATCATCACCATCAAAAACAACAATGTTTCTACTAAGGAGGAGGAAATGTGTGAAATCCTTAATGAGGAGTTCTAGTCAGTGTTTGTTCAAAACCCATACTGTGAAATATAAAGAAATGCTACAAATGTCAATATCACACTATACCTGACCTACTAAAATGACCTACTAAAATGGATAGATAACACTAGTTTCGTTGACCAATGTCTGTAAGTTTCTATATTAGGAAACACAGTATATAAGATACGCAATTTGCCTTAAGGGAAGAAAGGTCATATGTAGTAGATCTTTGTTTTTATGAAAGTTTCTGAAATATTACAAGAAAGACGACTGGGCAAACTGAGACTAAAAGGGCGTTTCCGCTAGGTGTCACCTAGCGGAAAAACTCGAGGATCGCTCTTGGCGCAGATTATATTTACTATTTTCAACAATGATTTCGAGTCGAACATAAGCCCCGGAAAGCTATCTGAGTAAGTCCGCAAAAAAGGACGCGATAATGCAAAAAAGGATGATAGACGACGTCTGATGTCAATGCCTTCATAGGGACATCGAAAATGTATTCATATGGAGTTGTCCTTGGAAAATGAAATTCAACAAAAATAAATGTAGTTAAGTTTTGGGAAGTAAAAACCGATTTCCATACCTATACAAATCAAGACATGCAGAATTAAACACAGCAGATGGGAATAACGCCCTTGGAATACTCATAACCAGTATAAAAACATAAATACAACAGGTCCATAAAATGCTTGGGGTGATTTCCAACATGAAGAAGGCATTCGCGTATATAAGCAAAGATGTGGTTAAGAAGATCATTAAAGCCATCATAAGACCTAGTCCAAAGTATAATGGTATGGAATCCGCAATTAAAATAAAGCTATTGACAAACTGGAAAGAGTTCAAAGAGCAGCCACAAGATGGGCACCAACTCTAAGAGAGATGAACTACGAGGTTAGACTACATAGGACTTCCTACTTTGGATGAAAGAAGGAACATGAGCGACATGATTATGCTGTTTAACTTGCAGGAAGAGTGATTTTATAATTTTGAACGCAAGAAGTACTTTGAGGGTCAAATTGGCTATTCGCCCTCAAATGACTCTCCTACTTCCCAGGCAGAATGGCGTCGAAGCCGGTTGGAGGCAGGTAGTCCACCTCCAGCAGTCGAGAGCAGCAGGGGTTGTTTGTTTTTATGTTTATTCTCATTATTTGCATTTTTATCATTGTTTATGTTCAGATTTCCTTTTAGTTGATGTTCATAATCCATGAATAATTTCCAAACTATATAATATCAAGTATTGTGCTTCCGGACATCCTTTCTGCTGCTACACTCGCCTCAGCGTTCTCTTGCTTACACTGATACTTGCTGACAGATGAACCAGGCAACTTCAACTTGGGCATAGATGATGACAATGAGATTGCTGGGTTCTGCTATGGTGACAGAAGGCTCCGTCAAAGCTGTCAGCGTCTCCATCTGAGCGTTTCCATGGACAGCAGAACACGTGACGAGAGTTCTGCCGCTTGACAAAATCTTCACAATTGGTATGAACCCATAAGCCGTGTGTTCCATCTTCATACATCCAATAAATGTTGCGTTCCATATGACTAAACGTCTATCCGCGTGGTATTTCGTTCCAGCGTTGGATCATGTGCTCATTTTAATAAAAGCCAAATGTTGATACTTTTTACGTTGTGATTAATAGTACAAATAATATTAATTCTGGTTCCAAAAATACGGAGGCAAGTGAAATAACGGCAGACCTGTTTCTGAGCTCGACTCAAGCAAAAAAAGAGCCAAGAAGAGTTGCAGAGAAGGTGGGAGGGAAGCATTCGGCGGGTCGTCCAGAGCAAGGATTACTGATCTTGATGCATCACCTAAGCAAGGAGGAGTTCTGGGAAGAAGCGAAACTCTCAGGAGCGCCTCTACATGGGGCAAGGGGGGGGGGGGAGGTGCCACCTAGTGTAAGATGGTCTCGTATCTCGTATCCTATATACAATATTTTCTAAATCCGTCCTTGGGTGGGATGTTGCTTCTCAGATACTGATTAGGGAGACAAAGACTACCCTATGATGGAAAGAAGCTAGACTGAAAGTAGAAGTGAGAGAAAAGTCAATATTTGAGAGCAGAGTTGGATCAATTACTGATTTTTTTTTAATAAGCCAAATGCAAGTACTTTTCACGTTGTATTGAAAGATATAAATGCAAATACAAAGAATTTAGTTCCTGGTTCCAAAAATATAAATGCTTTTGAACTATATAAGAAACACAAGCACAAATACTTTTCGACATGTTTACACATCAATACCATTACTGCATTCCATCATTATTAATGCCCGGAGAGTTTCCAGGCTCAATTTTGCTCGGGCAGGCGAGTAAAAATTGCCGGCTTTGTTAATCCCCCTCAGAAGGGACCAGCGCTGCACAACAACCTAGAGACTCTTGGCGAAGTGCCTAAAAACGAATCTTTGTGTATCACGCCAATACTTCAGTGAGTTGCTACACAAAGGCAGAACACCTTCTTCTAGGTACGTTTCAAGCTCCGTCCTCACCACTGTCGTGTAGTTGGTTGAATGGACTTGCCATTAGTTGCCAGGATGGAAGCATGTAGGCAAAAACACGAGGTCGTTTTGTAATTATGCCATCTCTCTCTCTCTCTCTCTCTCTCTCTATATATATATATATATATATATATATATATTTATATATATATGTATATATATATATATATATGTATATGTATATATATGTATATATTTATATATGTATATATTTATTTATTTATGTATGTCTCAACGTAAGTCTTTTTGCATCCCATTCGTTAAAATCGCATATAAGAATCATATGAAATTCAAATTCTTAGTTTTCCTTATAATTTTATTCTTCTGAATAAAAGCCGTTTTTTTCTACTTTCCTCTGTCGTCTCTTACTGCATCAGCTGCTTCCCTTCTAATTAAGCTTTAGTCCTTTTAAGAGTATTAATTATTTCATGTTTCCACAGTGCATTTATTTAGACTACAGCCAACTTCCTTTCTTAATGAGAAAACTGATATAAAATCCTCTGATTCTGATATTTGCATTACTGATCATGCTTGATCTTTATACATTAAAAGCTTCAGAAATTTCAAGAATATCTGTCTTCATGTTATCCATGTTTTCGTTGTATTTGTAAGTCTGCCACGGTGAATTAGACTTCCGGCCTTCCAAGTAGAAGTTGCCAGGTGACGGTGCAGTTCTTCCTGCTGTCCCACAGAAACGCCGCCGGCCCGGATTTTGGGCTCCAGCACTTTTTTCTTAAGATTTAAACCTCTAAATTTTCTGAACTTGTCAAGGAGAATTTAACAAGTGCAGAAGGCTGGGGCATAGAGCGTTCAGACCACTTAGCACTACCAGCTTAGGCGTACCCTACCGTAGTATGAAGGGACTGTCAGACGTCCTCCTACACCGTTGACCCTGGAGCTCTTGGCTACAAAGTATGGCTCACAAGTGCTACGACTAGTCCAAGTGACCTAAGAAATACAAGTTATAAGACTTTTCATTTTTCTCAGAGATACTTTGGATGTACAGTTCGTCAGAATTTTTGGGAGGGGGGGGGTGGCTATCAAACTTTTCAAAAATAGAAGTTGTATACCTCGCATGAATGGTTTATTTACTTTGGTTTTCCATCGATTTACATATCATTGGTTAACTGATCAACAATGAAACTAACTACACAATCAACCACCCTGATCACGCCATTGCCCTCTCACAGGATACATTTCGCTATCTTACCCAAAGAAAACCTATGAAAAGCATGGTTTACTGAAAAGCAACAATCGTATACACAATCAGCTGTTTATGAGTTTCCGCAAGTTCATATTTCTTTGTGTGGTGGAGTATTTGTAACTAAACAAAGTTTTGAAAACTGCAAACAAAAAATTAGAAAGGACGTTGTTTGTTTTCATAATAAGCAATCCGTTGGCATGATAAATTACATCAGCACGCGTGAGCTGGAAAGAATTTATGAAATCTTGCTTCAGTTATTTTATTATGATTTGTTAATATATGGATTCGTGTGTCATGTTTGCAACCAACATATACAAGGCTTCCTAACACTGAAATTCTGTAGGAAATTCACGGCACAGCTTCGAGGTTACACAGCGAAATATAAAAACCGCTTCTGTATCATGGAAGTCAAAGAACTCATTTGACGAAACTTCCCGTGATTTACAAGGAGGCTGTGGGGGTTTCAGCTACACACATAATGATTTAGGATTTGTCGGTTTTAGGCGCCATGCGTTTTTGTATGATCTGCTTTTATGTCATTCGTGTCAGTGCCGTCATGTCTGATTATTCTTATGGCCACACACAAGCTTGTGAATGTGCGGAAGTGTTTACATACTGTACACACACACACACACACACACACACATATCCATCTATCTATCTATCTATCTATCTATCTATCTATCTATATGTCTATCTCTCTCTCTCTCTCTCTCTCTCTCTCTCTCTCTCTCTCTCTCTCTATATATATATATATATATATATATATATATATACACA
>NC_061826.1:31394039-31399039 GCF_019202785.1 Penaeus chinensis | reverse complement strand
AAAACAATATGAAACATTATCACTATGATTTATAATGGGAAAGGAAGGGGATTATTATGACTGAGTACCCTTACTTACTAAAAGCCCTGTGTCTTTAATATCGATGAGAACAGTGTGAGTGGTTGTCAAATTCGATTTCTCTCATGGGTATTAGTCCCCTTGAGTGGTGCAGCCTCCAGAGACAGTCCCAAAACCAGGCATCATGCAAACCCAAAAATCCAAACCTAACCTTTCCTACCCACTATTTATTTCCTAGACTGAGAGGCAAGCCCCCTGTACACCCCTCCCCCCTCTATTAGCACTTCATGCCAAATTACAGAAAACATGACATTGAGAACTTTGGCTTTGCAAGGGCATTATAGACTTAGTATCTGAGTGGTGATAAGGCAGTGGATATTCGTCATGTGTGGTAAATATGAGGCCAACGTAGCTGTGCCTGTCCCTGCCACTTTGGTAAGATTAATGCCTGGATTTTAGGCCATGTAGGTTAGATTAGGTTAAACAGTGAGGCACCCAGATTCAACAGGATAATTTGGACCTGGTAATGATTGCCATGTGACTTGAATATTTTTACTTGAGACCGATAGATAAAAATCAGAGTGAAATTTATATTATCATTATTATGATGTTTGATTAATTAAAGAGTTCAGAAGGAAAGAAGAATTATAAATCATTTTCCCTGCAGGTATTTCAGAGAAATAATTTCCAGAATAGAAATAAGGTCAGTAACATCACAGTAAGTGGTGCTTGTACTGAGGTTTCTCTCGCATGTGGAGAGCAAGACACATAATTAAAAAATATTTGAAAACATTGACTTATTTAGATAAAAAAAAAAAAAATTGTATATTGAAATTCGTGCATATATACACATACACTTGCATGTTCTAACCTAGATGTGCACAGTTGCCTAAAGAAATTTGAGTTGCAACTAAATGAAAATCAGTGTGTGAAATTTATATCATCATATTTAAATTGTTTGCTTAATTAGAAGTTGAGAAGGAAAGAAGCATCATAAATCATTGTTCCTACAGGCATTTCCAAGAACATATTTGGTGGATAATAGAAAGGTCAGTAAGTTCGTAGTAAGTGGTGCTTGTACTGAGGTTTCTTGTGCATTTGGTTAATCTTGAAATGAGTACCATGTGGAGAGCTAGATGCATAAATAAAAATATTTGAAAACATATTAATATATTTAGATTAAAAAAAAAAAATAATTATATTGAGATTTGTGCATATATACATATACACTTGCATGTTCTAACCTGGATTTGCACAGTTGCCGAAAGAAATTTGAGCTGCAAATAAATAAAAATCAGTGTGTGAAATTTATATCATCATATTTATAATGTTTGAGAAGAAAAGATGCATTATAAAGCATTGTTCCTACAGATGTTTCAAAGAACTTATTTGGAGGATAATAGAAAGGTCAGTAATTTCGTAGTAAGTGGTGCTTGTACTGAGGTTTCTTGTGCATTTGGTTAATCTTGAAATGAGTACCATGCGGAGAGCAAGACACATGATTAAAAAATATTTGAAAACATTAACATATTTAGATTTAAAAAAAAAAAAAAAAATTATATTGAGAATTGTGCATATATATATTTACACTTGCATGTTCTAACCTGGATTTGCACAGTTGCCAAAAGAAATTTGAGTTGCAAATAAGTAAAAATTTATATCATATATATAATGCTTGTTGAGAAGGAAAGAAGCATCAAAAATCATTGTTCCTACAGGTGTGTCCTAGAAATTAGGAGGATAAAAGAAAGGTCAGTAACTTTGTAGTAAGTGGTGCTTGTACTGAGGTTTCTTGTGCATTTGGCTAATGAGTACCATGTGGAGAGCAAGAAACATAATTAAAAAAACATTTGAAAACATATTCACATACTTATATAAAAAACCCATATTGAGATTTGTGCATGCACAATCACTCACATGTGCTAGTCTGGATGTGCACAGTTGTTAAAAGATGTAAAGTCACTAGATTGTTGTTAGAGCTAAGCCTATGGAGTGGAGTCCATAAGATGGCAGTATCCATTTTCCTCTATCTTTGTGTGTCACTTTTGATAACAATAACCCAATCTGCTATAGGCATGCAGGGCAAGGTAGATGGTCCATAGAATTGTAAGGTTGATGAATTTGAAGATAGTAATTCTTTAGGTAACAGTCAACTTTCAACCAGCCATCCAATGTTGATTATTATTTCATGTTCCTTTTATGTACATTGTAACAAGAATGAATCTGTTGTTGTTTTTCATGGCAAATTATATAAACACATGGTAGCAGTTTACAAAGTGACTGCACCCTCCTGATGGGAAGCCCCTTTTACTCAAGCCATCCCCCCCCCCCCCCCAATCCTTTGCCCGTTGTTGTCGTGGGGGGGCTTAGGAGACGAAGACTGAGACCCAATGATGGGGAACTCCTCAACCTTGGGACTCAGCCATCGACTCAACTAATTTTGCATGGTCTTTTTTCCCACTCAATATTTTTCGTTTCAGTATTTTCACCAATCCCTTTTACTATCCACCTCCTAAGGTGTGAGAGCTGTGCTGAAAGGATGAAAGGCTGACTTTGTCAGTCCTGAACGGCCTGAGTGAACCATGGGCACGGTATTCCCCTGCCATACCTGGCCCTTACCCCTCAAGGGGACCCTGAGGGGTGGACTATTTTTTTCCCCATCATGGCCAATAATGAAGAAACCCCACTCTTAGGGGCAATGAGGCTTGCCCCTTTATCAAATAGCCCCAATCCCAGCTCTCCTTTGACCACGGCTCCGAACACTGCAACAACTACCCCATCATCAATGCATACTAGTACAGTATCAACCCTAATCAACAACCAACCCCCAGGAGACATTTCTACTCCCACAACCTTCTTCATCAACCACCCCATCTCCCCTTATTACTACCTTACAACTTTATTGCCCACCTCCCCATAACACAACCCCCCTCAACACTACTCCCTCCTCCACACGTCCCCGCACTTCTACTACCCCCACCTCTACAAGAATCCTAAATACTCTATTTAGCCCAGCCAAATGGGACTGATTTTTCGTGATCCCTCCCACAGCTCCCTACTCTAAAAACACCCTCCTCTTCCAGCAATGCCTCCAAAAACAATAAGGCAAAGTCTCTTTCCGTAGCCGACCCGACTACTCCCGTCTCGTCACAGTAACAACTGAAAACCAAGCTATAGCATTAACAAAACTAACTGATCTATGTGGTAATCCCATCCCTACAGAACCTCATCCAACCCTCAATACTTGCAATGGAACTGTCTCTATCTCACCAACAGATTGCCCAATCTATGACAAAGAATGGTCAGATTGTGGAGAGGATTTACTCGCCTGTCTCACAGACTATGATGCAACATATGTACAATGCTACTCCATTCCTCCCAGAGGAAATCGTAAGAAATCCATTAACATTGCTAAAATTACTTTCCGTAGACATGACCTTCCCTTTAATGTTTACATAGGTGGGGAATCCCTACCTGTCCGACCAAAGCAACCTCCTCCTCGTCAGTGCCAAAATTGTTGGCGTTTAGGACACCCAGCCAAACAGTCATTCCACAGCCAGATGCCCGCTATGTGCCCAACCTGGCCATACTTGATCAAACTGCTCTGCACAATCACGCACATAATGTATTTTTATAGAGGCTGCCCCACCTACAAATTTGAGTCTGAGGTAGCAACTCTCAGATTCAGACTTGGACTCACTCTACGTGAAGCCAGACAGGAGGCTCGTCAACAAGGTTTTTCTCTTACCCCCTACTCTAGTTAGTAATGTCGCTCACTCTGCCACTCCCCCTACCCCCCTAGCTCGTACACCCTCTCCTAAACCTAACACCCCTCCATCTAACTTCCCCTCTTCTACCTCCTACCTTCCCCAGTCAAATTCTTTTGCCATCCTAAATCCAGACACACCAATCTCTACTACAGCCCCACCACCTTCCCCTCTCCCTCCTCGCACTACCCGCAGCAGACAGAATAAACGTTCCACCCCCTCTTCCCCTACCTCACAATCACCTCCACCTTCCTTTGCCCCTATTCTTCAGACACCAGACTTCACTTCCCCCCCTCACAAGAAAACCTTTATCTCACAAAACTCCCCAACCAACTCCACTACAGAAACTCTTGAAGATATCCAGAACTACATAATCGAGTCCCAAACTAATATTCATCCACCTTCAAATTCTACAACTCCCGTTCCCTCCACACTCAAAGTGACTGCCGATATCCATCCTCCTCCTACTCATATTCTCCCTACACCCAATCCTCCTACCCCAGCAGACAGAATAAACGTTCCTGTTTTCCTTCCTCAAACGCATATATATCCTTCACTTGATCTAACCCCTTTACATTACATCATCTGACCCTAACCCATTCACTCACCAATTCCTTAACCCAGCTTTAACAACTAATCACTAGCCCAACCACCCTTCACTAACATTAACTATAGTGCTACATGACCTTAGATGTCTAGCACACTTATTTTGCTTTTAACCATTAACCATTACTCAAGCCATTCCTGGGAAATCTATAAATGTCGCAGTTTGAACCAAAAATTGAAATTTTTTCACAATACCCTTGCATAACCTGAGCATGACAATTTTGGGTACTGATGGATTCCTCTCACTCTCTACAATCCAAATAAATCTAAATTATGCTGTGTGATTTAGGACAATTTCTTATGCTCTATAAGGTAGCAGTGTCCATTTCCCTCCAAGTCTGTCCGACACTCAGTCTTGCCTTGAATATGTGGATTCATTGTTTTCTTTGGTGAGGGTTGGTAGATGGTCGCAAGGGGCATAGCCCCTGCATTAGACAATATAGTTACTGATTTTTTGTATATTATTCATATTTTATGCTACAATTTACATGGTACCTTTCATCCCATCCCCTGTTATCAGGGCCAAGAATGTGGGGGTTTGGGTGGGCTCTGTGGCATAATTCTTACATATACGTGTACTAGAGGTTGAGAGGAATCTATTGATACTAA
>NC_061826.1:31376539-31381539 GCF_019202785.1 Penaeus chinensis | reverse complement strand
AACACAACACCCACACACACAACACCACCCACACACACAACAACACAACACACACCACCCACACACACACACCACACACACAACACACACCACAACACCACACACCAACACACACACCACCACACAACACCACACACACACACAACACCACACAACACAACCACCAACCACAACACACACAACACCACACACACACAACCACACAACAACACAACCACACACAGACACAACACACACACACACACACACACAACACACCACAACACCAACACCACAACCACACACACACACACAACACACACACACACCACACCAACAACACAAACACACATACACACCACACACAACCCCCACACACAACACACCACAACACACACACACAACACAACACAACACCACACACCACAACACAACAACACACACAACACACACACACACACACACAACACACAACACACAACACACACACACACAACACACACACACACACACACACACACACCACACAACACAAACACAACACAACAACACACCACACACCACACAACCACACAACAACACACACAACACACACACACATACACAACCACCACACACAAAAAACACACACACACACACACACCAACACAACACACCAACAACACACCAAACACCACACACAACACACTCAACCACACACAAACACACACACACAACACAACAAACAACACAACACACAACACACACACACACACAACACACACACACCATACACCAACACAACAACACACACACACCACACAACACCATCACACCACCACACAACACAACACACACACACAACACAACACACAACACACACACCACACACACACACAACACACACACACACACACACAAAACACACAACACACAACCACAACACACAAACCACAACACTACCACAACACTACACACCACTACCACACAACACACCAACACACACTACACACACACAACACACAACACACAACACGACCACACACCACACACAACACACACACTACACACAACACACAACACCACACAACACCACACAACAACACACAACACCACAACACACACACACACCAAAACACAACACACCACACACTACACACAACACACACACACACCACAACCACACACACACAACCCACACAACAACACACACACACACACCACAACGCATACAACAACAACCCACACACACACGACAAACACACCAACACACAACACACACACAAACACACAAAACACACAACACACACACCAACTACAACACAATACCACAACACACACAACTACATACACACAACACACAACACACCACACCATACATACAAACACACAACACACACACACTACACCAACACACACACACCCCACCTACACACAACACACACACAACCACACAACCCCACACAACACCACACAACACACACACACACTACACCACACACCACAACACAACACTACAACACACAACACAACACACACAACACACCACAACACACAACAACCCAACAACACACACACAACAACCACACAACCACAACACACAACACCCACTCAACACACACACCACACCCACACACAACCACACAACAACACACCAACACCACACACACACACACAAACACACACACACACACACAACACACCTGGCAACTTTTGCAGTGTGTGGATTGCTCTTCAGTAGTCTGTGGCTCTCTTACTTGTACTTCAATGCAACAGTGACAGATAAACATGGAGAGCGTATCAAGCTTCGAGATGCTGCTGAGAACTTTTTGAATTCCCCAATGTTCCTTGAATTTAAGAAGAACATGAAAGCGATATATGATGATGCAAATGAAAATGGATGGGGCAATGCATGGTCCAACTTTGTGGACTCACTTGATCCCTTTGGAGAAAAGCATGCATTGAAGGTCAGTAGACTTTTGTTATTATCTGAGTGATCATATAGTGTGTCATCACCACCATGGGAGATATGAACATTTCTGTAATTGCCATGAGTGTATTGATGTTAGTTATTTTTTCTTTTCTTTTCTTTTCTTTTTTTTATGAATAGAAAGCAAATTTGGGAAATAAATTTTCTTAATGTTTGGATAACAATTGGTCTCATAAGATATCACATTTACAGGTCCTTGGTTTAGGAAAAGGGGCAACACAGGAGGAAATAACAACTGCTTACAGGAAACTAGCCAAGGAGTGGCATCCAGACAGGTTGGTAATGCTTAGTGTTTTGGAGTAGGAAGAGGTACACAAATGTATTTCTTTTCTGGAATACTTTTTACTTGCAATTTTTGAAGTGTGTGGTCACGCAGATCAACCCATTCATGATGGATAAAATTCTAAAGTGTGGTGAGTCTAGGGTGTGCAAGTATATCCTGTGCTGCACTTGGGCTCTTGATATGTTTTCCTGGCTGCCTGGACTGGGCTCATGATGTGATGGAGAGATCACCCAATGAGAATTTTGATATCAAGGTATTTGGGTTTTTTTTATTATTATTATGAAACAAAAAATGGAATGAGTATGAGCATAGGATTTTAAGATGGAAATTATTCTCCATCTAGTCTCAGGAAAGAAAAAACTGGCAGCTTACCCTAGACTATGAACTCCTATGATTAATCTTTTATAAGAAATTTTTTTTTTTTTAAATTCCAGTCATTATAGAATATGAAAAAGTTCTCAATTGAAAGGTTTGTGAAATATATGATTTCTTTTTATAAAGATTTATACATGATTTACCATATTCTCTATTATTAGAGATCTCGGTGTGGTCATATCAAAAAAAAAATCACAGCCCTTTTTACAATAAAATTTGACATGAAAATCATGACCAAGAATGAAATATCCAATGTCACATGTATAGCAGATAATTATTATTATTTTTTTTTTTTTCAACAACTTGATTTACATTAATTTCTGTAGCATTAAACTTATGGATTCTATATAATAATGCAATCTCTCTAAATGCTCACTGAGTCTGGGTTAACATTTACTGTTAAAGGAAAATGCAAAAATATTTCAATTAGATCTATAAGCATTGAATATTTTATTTATTGATATATTGTTTTCCAGACACAAAGAGGAAGAAAAGGAAAGTGCTAGCAAAGAGTTCATCAAAATTAAAGAAGCATATGAGAAGCTGTCTACTATTAAAAAGGAGAGAGCTTGGAAGAACAAGAGATCTGAGGAACTCTGACCTTTTTTTCTATTTTTCTTTCTTTCTTTTACACAGATGCCTCTACAAGGGCTTTGTAAACCAAGGAGTCAGTTAGTAGGCTTGCCTAAACTCAACTGAATACTTCATTCCTGTATTTTTTCTAAATACTGTTTATTAGCATAATGTATTATAAATAATAACAATATGATTATAATGAGGTTATTAGTACTACTAATAGTAATTAAAAAAAGTCTTCAAAAGTCAACATAAGGGTAACCAGGAGAGATCAGGAAGGCTTAGTAATTGACTGTACACTTGTGGAGTCTTCTTTATGTAAACATAAGTAATAAACCTAAATCACATTGAACTTGGCATGTATGTACATATTCTCCTGCATCACCAGGTTGTTGCCACTAATAAACGCTTATTCAAACCAAGATGAGCTACTTTGGTTAATTTCTTCTGGGGGTATAAATATTATACCCTTCATGCTCAAAGAGGGTATTAGATTGTACAATCATTCCATTGTTATTTATATTTCTTGTTGATTATATAATACGGATAAAGTATTATGTTTTTTCTTAATTTTTCCAGTAATGACACAAATGTCAAATTTGTAGTTATGGTAGAAATAGTTCATTGTAAGCAAGTGTAAGTTTGGTGTCGGAGTACTGAGTTTGGCAATCGGTTCAGGACTTGGTGAGCCGAGGCAGTTAGTGACAGGTTGTAGGCTGGGGTACAGTCAATGTGGAGCAGAGGGAGTATTTATTGGAGTATTTGTAATGGTAGGTTATGGATATCTAAGAAAGGGATGTTTGAACTCCTGTAATTTATTGTTATGAATATGAGAAGCATTAATTTTGTGTTCAGACATGAATCTCATTATATGATCATATTTTATATTCAATGAAGAGGGCAATGTGCTTACTTCTAGAGGTTATTTAGATTTAAAGAACTTTAAACCTTTAACTGCTCAAAAGCATTTTTTATGGCTAGTAGTATAAGGAATTTTAGATTTAATGGGTTGTCATATTGATAACATTGAAATCGCACAAGATACGTGTATTTGCCGTCCATCAACCCACACTTACACATGCGTGCGCGCACACGCAACCCCCCCCCCCCCCCATTGATTAATATTTATATATTCTTATTAGTTGTTTTTTATACCTTGGAAGTTTTGATACTCCTTTTACAAGGTACCTTTGTTTATTTATTATATAATTTGTCTGTAATACTGGGTTTATTAGTTATAGAAGAAGAGGAAGTCCAGAAGTTGTGATACTATATATTAATACAGGAAGTAAATTTTGTTTTGGTTAACTGGAATTTCTTATTTTCTGATTGCAACAGTCCAGTAGAAGCCATTTTTATCCAAGATGTTTCCTGGGTAATCTCTCGCTTCAATTTAGAGTGCAAGATGATAAGTGCTTATTGTCTATTCAAATTGGGGAACTTGTTTTAGAAATACTTCAGTTTGGGTGATATATATATTAACTGAAAAGGTTTTAGAACATTTGAGAAGGAAAGAAGTCCTTGAAATCTACTGTGATAATAAGGGATTTAAAAAGTGTTTATCAGTAGGGGGTTATAGATTGCTTTTTTGTATTTTTGTATTTTGTACAACAATGTCTTAATCATTTTCCCATCCATTTTATTTATTGATAAATAATAGTATGCTATTTAAAGGAATTATTAGTTTTGTTCTGTATTCCATGCTTGTAAATAAGATAAGCAAATTGCAAAAACCTGTTTGCTCATGATGTCATTAGTAAGACATACTTCAAAAAAGGTATGTTTACTTTATACTAAATTATATAATGTTCAATATAA
>NC_061826.1:31366539-31369039 GCF_019202785.1 Penaeus chinensis | reverse complement strand
AGAAAGGTGAAACCAGGTGAGATAATGAGGTCTACTAACTGACTCCTTGGTGCCTGAACATTAGTGGACCCATCTATTTCACAAAACAATACTGCAGTGAACATTACATTTTCCAGGCAGAATTGGGTCAACAATAAAAAGTGGTTATAGCTTAAAATAGATAGCAGAGATGGAAAGGTATCTTAATTTAAATTAGGTCAGAACTACATGAACAGGTAATGCTGTTAAAGAATAACTGTACTTTTTTATTGCAAAGTATAAAACCATTTTTACTAAGAATTCAACAGCAATTCACAGCCACTATTAATTCAACAAATTAAATTGTGTTCCACCTGCATAAGCTTAAGTTGGAATTCATCTATTCATTTATCGTTATTTCTCTACTTGCAGTGTGGTAGGAAATAGCAGTTCCACTATGAAGAAATCTGAGTCTTATTTCTTAGGCTCTTTTACTGCAACCCCCTTGAGCTTGAAACTAGGGACTTGCACAGAGGGAGAGCAGTGCCCCTGCTTTTAGTTTTCTTCAAATCAGAAGTACCATGTTAATTAAAATCAAGGAGAGTAAAGTGCCCATTCAATCAAGGGTATGCCCCTGCCCTTACAAAAAGTCTGTGCAAACCATGATCTGCAGACCACTGACTAAGAACTGCTGACCTAACTTGACTTAGCCAAAGCTTGTCTAAATTATGTGTACATAGTAAAAAAAAAAAAAAAAAAAAAAAAAAAAAAAAAAAAAAAAAAAAAAAAAAAAAAAAAAAAATCTTTACATTGAAAATCCTATCCCTTCCTGCTTAAATCTTGGGATATCTTACCTGATCCACAGATACTGCTTTGAATACATAGCATGTAAAATGTGATGATATGGTGCAACTTGTATCCCTGAAAGAAAAAACAAATCTTTTCATCATGTGTCCAGTGTCTTGTATACATAATTTCAAATATACTGCATTATGTTAAAGATGAATTCTCCTGGCAAAGATAACTTACCCTGCAATATATGCAAAATAATCAGGCATGTCATTTCTCCTACCACATGATGATATTTCAGTGTAACTATGACTTAACACCATCTGGAAAGATAACCTCAATAAACAAAGAGAAAATCTGTAAAATATATATTAAGTATAGCAATAATCACACAATTACAAAGGGGCCTTTCTATCTGAGAATTTTTTTGGGGGGGAGGAGAGTGAGGGTGAGGGAGATGAGGAGGAGGAGGAGGAGGAGGAGGAGGAGGAGGAGGAGGAGGAGGAGGAGGAGGAAGAGGAGGAGGAGGAGGAGGAAGAGGAGGAGGGGGAGGAGGAGGAGGAGGAGGAGGAGGAGGGGAGGAGGAGGAGGAGGAGGAGGAGGAGGAGGAGGAGGAGGAGGAGGAGGAGGAGGAGGAGGAGGGGAGGAGGGGGAGGGGAGGAGGAGGAGGAGGGGGGAGGAGAGGAGGAGGAGGAGGAGGAGGAGGGGGGAGGAGGGGAGGAGGGGAGGAGGGGAGGAGGAGGAGGAGGAGGAGGAGGAGGAGGAGGAGGAGGAGGAGGAGGAGAGGAGGAGGGGGGGGAAGAGGAGGAGGAAGAGGAGGAGGAAGAGGAGGAGGAGGAGGAGGAGGAGGAGGAGGAGGAGGAGGAGCAGGAGGGGGAGGGGGAGGAGGAGGAGGAGGAGGAGGGGGGAAGAGGAGGAGAAGGAGGAGGAGGAGGAGGAGGAGGAGGAGGAGGAGGAGGAGGAGGAGGAGGAGGAGGAGGAGGAGGGGGGGGAGGAGGAGTAGGAGGAGGAGAGAGAGGAGAAAGAGAAGAAGGAGGAGAGTAATTAAAAGTGATAAGAAGAAAAAATAAGAAATCACTAAAACTAGTTAAGTAACAGGAAGCTCCTATAACTGTTTCATATATTATACTCCTTCCAGCTAAGGTAATGCACGTAATAAAGTTTACCTTTCGATTAGTCTTCAGTAATGTCTGAACGCCAATCTCCCCAGTTATGAGGATGACAGGAACCGACTGTCTGTTCTGACTAGACACTGCCATTACAGCATGTTCTATTTGTGAGACATCTCCGCATCCTCCGACTGATACACTGCCCATATACTGCACTGTTTGACCCCTGAAATAGAGATCCCAAATAAAAATGTTAATTCTGTATTGTGTTCTTGCAATCAGGTGACTAGCTGAAACCTGAGTTGACTAATATTAATGTTTCCTACACACTTCTGGCTTGATAAACGTCAAATTTTTGTGTATTGATTGTGTTAACCTTAAATTGGCTCCACAAGTGCCTATTCACTAAGGATTAAATTACAAGTCCTTACCTATCTTGCCCTATTTTTTGTAAAGATTTGTTTTTCCTTTTTCTTGTTGGTATTAGCATTTGAATAGCATTATAATAATCATAATGTCAATGATAATAATAACAGAAATAAAAAAACATTTCCCCCCAAAATTCAAGGAATAGAGAAATCATGCGGCCTACTAATTGACTCCTTGGTAACTGAGCACTTGTAATGCTATCTGTGTAGACAAAA
>NC_061826.1:31339039-31354039 GCF_019202785.1 Penaeus chinensis | reverse complement strand
ATGTACTACATTATTCAACTTTACCCAAAAAGCATTCATTATCCACTTTTCATATGAAATATGTTTTTCGAAAGATTGCTCTTTAGGGTAAATATGTGCTCCCGATTGCTTTTTGTCTTGATTCAGGTGATATTACCTTTAAGTATGTTGTAATCCATTCATTTCAGAGGCACACCCTCAACCCCTAATAATAATAAGGAAACTGTTGAATATTTGAATTTCTGGGTGAAGGAATAACACTGGTGATTATTGTGGCACCCAAAATCTTTGATGTTCTGCCCCCTTAAACTACTTCTCATTGTGAATTACTGAATTTTACTTGCCAATACACTTTCAGTCATATGAACCATTATTTGACAAGAACATTAAGTTACAGATATGTTCAAGCCTCCTACTTAAGCTGATGTTGTTCCTAAGTGGCTTGATATCTCTAGATGTCTTGCTTTAATTGTTAAATACCTGTCAATTCTCTTGGATAAACCAACATATGAATACATATTTTCCTTTATTTATTGTCTCATTTATTTAGTAGTCCCTTTTTTCACATTTGTGACATTTTTTCTACAGAAATGTGTCCTAGAATGGTTGGAGTTATCAGTTTCTTGTGTACATTTGTTATGGACCATATCTATCCAACACTGCAGAAATACCTATAATCTATTAGTCATATTCTAGATTTTCTTTTTATTAGCATTAGACTTGAATGAACTAAGCAAACATATCAAATAATAGTCAGAAAGCAATCCGAATAGCAACTTCCTACTAAATGCATTAATTCTAAACGTCTGTCTTTGGAGTTCAAGATGAAAAATATTTGAAATGCAGGTGTCCTTCGTCGTGGCATCTGCGACTTCGATAATTACATAGTGACAGCGCTCAAATACTCACCCTTCAGTTCTTTGATGAGAGGATCCGATATGGACATTTTCTAGTGATATTGTGTTGCTCCCTGAGTAGAGTGAGTCATGAACCTTAACGCGAAGTCCTCCCTCCGTGGACACCAAGACGCGATAACACTGACAGATCTATCAACTTTTATTTACATGAATTACGAGCGCTAAGTATTTTCGCAGTTGACTTGTAATTTCAGCTGAATGTCTCGTAGGTTATTTGCATTTCATTTATATCAATTTCAGATATATTATTAGATTTTGCTATGGTAAAATCAAATTCTGCAAGCCCAAGTGAATATTCAAGATCATAAGATGTTTACGTATATAATATGCAATATCATTATGATGATGCATAACATAATATTACTTTGAGAATTTTATCTTATTTTTTTATATTTGAGGAACCACTATCATCTTACATATTTGCATTAAGCCCGTCGTCATCAAATATTTATGTTCCTTGCAGCCGATTTCAAACCTCAAATTTTGTCACACAGCCACCAATGCTGTAATCATTAATATTAAAGTAAGTTAGACCCAAATAGTTGAACACCAGCAACAAAGATGAAAGCTGATAAGACTGTACGAAACCATAAATTAAAGTTTTGGCTGATACTGTAGTTAAAAATCTTGCCCTTGTCATAGTCTGCAATAAAAACAACTCATCATCTCGTGTGTGATTTCATTGCAGAATGAGTTCAAGACGACCTCTGAGCAGCCTTGGCCTTGCTGTCCCTGTGGTAACGAAGCTTTTAGACTCGGATTTCGTTTATGACGATGATGTGCAAAACCTGAAGCCGACAGAGCTGAGTTCAGGTAAGAAAGAGGGATTTTTTTTTGTGTGTGTTTGCAATGGAAATATAATTATGTGTTATAGTTTGTTAGTTATACTTATATATACATACATACTTACTAATATACAACCATGTATTCACAATAATATATGATAAGTTGAGCCATCTTTGGTAGAACCAGAAAAGTCCCTGTATTTAGCTTGTGCTTTTTCTATATTACTGAGTAAGCTCCACTCCTCCAAAACTGAAACCAAACTGGATTTTTTTGGCTAGGGGCCCACTGCTTGTCCCTCTCTCTCTCTCTCTCTCTCTCTCTCTCTCTCTCTCTCTCTCTCTCTCTCTCTCTCTCTCTCTCTCTCTCTCTCTCTCTCTCTCTCTCTCTCTCTCTCCTCTCCCTCTCCCTCTCCTCTCCTCTCCCTCTCCCTCTCCCTCTCCCTCTCCCTCTCCCTCTCCCTCCCTCTCCCTCCCTCTCTCCCTCCCTCTCTCCCTCCCCTCCCTCCCTCCCTCCCTCCCTCCCTCCCTCTCCCTCTCCCTCTCCCTCTCCCTCTCCCTCTCCCTCTCCCTCTCCCTCTCCCTCTCCCTCCCTCCCTCCCTCCCTCCCTCCCTCCCTCCCTCCCTCTCCTCTCTCTCTCTCTCTCTCTCTCTCTCTCTCTCTCTCTCTCTCTCTCTCTCTCTCCCCCCCCCCTCCCTCCCACTCCCTCCCTTCCTCTCTCTCCCTTCCTCCCTCTCTCTCTCTCTCTCTCCCTCTCCCCCCCCTCCCCCTCCCTCCCCTTCCCCCTCCCTCCCTCTCTCCCTCCCTCCCTCCCTCCCTCCCTCCCTCCCTCCCTCCCTCCCTCCCTCCCTCCCTACCCTCCCTCCCTCCCTCCCTCCCTCCCTCCCTCCCTCCCTCCCTCCCTCTTCAACCCACTCTCTCTCTCATACACACAGTATTGATTTTTTTTTTTTTTTTTCCTTTTCTTTCTATTTTCTTTATATTTTCTTTCTCTAAGTATTATCAGATTATATGTCCTCTTTGCAGCTACTGGGCTGACCTTAAAGGAGAGTGCTGAGGTACTGCGTCTGGCAGCAATCGTGAATGCAGAGCAGCCGGTCACAGTTATGCAGATGATCGAAGTAATTGATTGTTTTTATCACTTTGGTGACTTTTGATATGAATAAGGTTAACAAAAAGATCACATATGATTTATATAAATCTGTTCATCATAAATGTAAGTCAGTACATAATCAAAGCCTTGTATATCCCCATATCGGAAGAATTAAAAGAGAAAAAGAAGATATATCAGCATCTAGTGCTATTTATCCACTGTGCCAACCCAGTGTTTATTTTATTCTGTATACTTTTATTGCAAAAATAAGGAGACTGATGCATATTTCTTCACCCCCCCCCCCCCTTTTTTTCTAAAAATAGAAACCCATTTTTTTTTTTTTTAATTGATAAATTCTAATATAGTATTATGATACTAATTTATAAGGAATCGAATACAATAAGCAATAAAGATAGAAATAATCTGACATATGCACTATCATATTCTAGGACGAGAGTGAAGTGTGTCATGTAGTAACTTTTTGTGAAGCTCTTGATGATATGCTTGGGGGAGGCATACCTCTGCGTGCAATAACAGAAATATCAGGGACGCCAGGTATTGGGAAAACACAGCTCTGGTAAGGCTTTGTTCGGGTATTATTTACCTGTATTTGAGTTTGCAGAGAGATGAGAATTTTCTTTGCTGTTTCTTGATCTTTTTATCTTTCTTTTTTCTTTTTTGCCTTCATACGCTCTTGATGTTCCATTTTTTTTTTTTGGTATTGCTATTATCATTATTGTTTTTATTGATTTTGTTGTTATTATCATCAGTATTTTATATTCTCATCATCAAAATAATGTTCGTATTTTAACATGAAAAGCTTATTTGAAATTGTAAACCTAAACCATATACTTTATCTAAATGTTTATCTGTATTTTTATCTAAATGTTTATCAAAAATTTTATCTATATTTTTATCTATACGTTTATCTAAATGTTTATCTATATGTTTATCCAAATATTTATCTATATGTTTGTCTAAGTGTTTATCTATATGTTTATCTAAATGTTTATCTATATGTTTATCTAAATGTTAATCTATATGTCCCCCAGCCTGCAAGCATGTGTGTCTGTACAACTTCCAGAGAGTGTGGGTGGAGTTGGAGGAGAGGCCCTTTTTGTAGACACTGAAGGGAGTTTTACTGTTGGGAGACTAAAAGGTAAAGTATATTTAGGGGTTCTTATTTCTTAATGTACTATATTTAATGTTTATTTATTTACTTATTCATTTTGAAACGGTTATATATATTCATTAGTTATATTTTACATTGGTATTTGGTTTACAAAATGAGTCTTTGACCTGTTGATATTTTGATTTTTTTAACAATTATTATTATTATTTTTTTTTCCTTTCTATTTTCCTCCTCTTCTTCTTCTTCCTCCAGATATGGCAGGTCATGCAGTAGAACATGTTCGGAACATTGCAGGAGATGAAATAGATGTGTCTTCATTTACAATTGAATCAATTCTCAAGGGAGTTCATTACTTCAGGTATAGTTTTGTAAAGAAGTTTGTTTTATGAAGAAAATACTTGTGTTGTCTTTAAAGTAGTTTTGACTGAGATGAGTATTTTTGAAAGGCAATAAAGTATACATTGAATAGACTAATTATTTTTCCTTGCTATTTTATTATTTTAAAAAAAGGTTAATTTCTTTTTTTAGGAAAGATTTACCATAATGTTTAGAAATTTAATAAATAATGTTTCCATAAAATTATATTATTATGAAAGAGAAAAAAAATCATGACTGCATGAATTAAACTTCATCCCACAGATGCCACAGTTACATTGAAGTTCTTGCTGTGATACGTCACCTGCCGATCTTCCTTCAGTCACACCCAAGACTGAAGCTTTTCATCATTGACTCCATTGCCTTCCATTTCCGTCATGATTTCCCAGACATGATGGCCCGAACAGGTCTTTTGTGCAGGATTACACAGCAGCTGATACAGCAGGCTACCAAATTTAATATGGCTGTATGTTTGTTTTATATTTGTGAGGGATATGCAAATATTGAAACTTCAGAATTCTTTCTTCACAAACAATTAACATCATAACAAACCCTGTAGGCTTTATCAGGAGGATACAAATATATCTGATTATCTGATTATCTGATCCTTACACATGTACATACATACTTATAATGTATTTCAGTCTTTCCAGTCACATTGTAAACTGTATATATTTTCAGAATATATTGATTTACATAAACTACAGGTTCAAAGAAATTAAAGACTATACAAGAATTTGGTATATTACATATGATCAAAAGAGAAAAAGATTCAATCACTTCCGTCACAGATGTATTCACCTTGTTTGCTACAGGTAATTGTCACAAACCAAATGACCACAAGAATAGAGAGTGGTGGATCCCAGTTGGTAGCTGCCCTTGGAGAGACTTGGGGTCACTGTCCAACCATGAGACTAACTCTACACTGGTCTGGTAGAGTGCGAGTTGCTTCTCTCACAAAGGCCCCACACAGGAATAATGCTTCTGTTCAGTATCAGGTACGTGAAGAGAATGAACATTACTTTGTTTTTATAGCCTCCAGTTAGCGTTATTCCTGTTCATATTGACATACTCTTTCATTTATGAATTCTGTATTCAAACCAGTATGACATAGATCCAGTATATCTAGGATTACAACTAGAACAGCTAAATAAATATACATTACTTGAACATAATCATAATGAAAATTATTCTATTCAAAAGAGTATTAATAGTGTAATTATGAAAACTACATTAAGTTTCACTTCAGTGATGGAATGGTTGATCACCTCTTTTAATTGTTTTTGAATGCAGTAGCTTCTATGTCCAAAATATAGTACTGTAATGTAATTAGCATCTTTAGGAACCCACAGAATTTTAATGGGCTGGATATGTTTTTCTTTTTGAGAATAATCTCAGGTGTTTTGTGGAAAACTTTGCAAGATATATACTTGTTTGGAAAATTTATGTTAGCATTAAATAGGCTCCAGGTGGAGAAAATATTATATGCTATATTGGTTAAGGTGAATATTTTATCGATCCATATTTTTGAGGTGAGAAGCTCAAATTATTCTTTCCTAAACCAATAAGAATTGGTTTTCTGTGAACAGTAGTCTGCAAGAACCATTTTCTATGATGATCAGTGTATTAAGGAAGTAAAAAATTTTGTTTCCTTTCTCTATGTCTCAGTTTAACTTAATGTTAAGATGTTGGTCACTGAAATAGGGTAGAAACTGTTGCATGTCTGATGGATGTTTGAACTGGAAAAATGTGTCATTTGAATTCAAGAAGACAGCTTTGTCTCCAGCTGAAATTCTCACGTCAGTATGTTTCTGTCATCCTGGCCCTCAGCCAAATTTTTCCATATCAGGATGTTCATACATGGTCTTCATGTCATGCACCCAGATCCAAAGGGTTAACAAAGGACCACATGTATGTATGCAAACCAGGTTTAAAAATCCCTCAACTAAACCTATTCTTTCTTTTATTCCATACAGTATTTAAAGATTATGTTTAAACTTTTTTTTTTCTTTACAGATAACGAAAGCTGGCATTCGTGATATAACTCCCTTTATGACTGATGCAAGTACTCCATTGATAATGGATTCTCCGGACCGAAAAAAGAGAAAATTGAATACTTAAATGTAATTTTACTTTAAAAGTCTTACCAGAAACACTGCTGTGGTGAAAAAGACCATATATGGTCCTTTTAAGTATTTTTTAAAGTCATATAGTTATTAGATAGAATTTGTAGTATTTTCTAATGAGCAACATAGATATGTTTTAGCAAAGGAATTATTTTTGTTTATTAAAAAAAGGAAATAAAACAAAATGTCTTTTTTTTTCTCTCTGTAAAGATGAATAGTATGAAAGTATGGCAAACAGTATATCTTTCATTTCATACAGACAATATGTAAATATATTTAACTCGATATCTTCCGGAAAACAAATGTAAGGCAATTTAACTTGATTGGAGAAAGGAAAGTTAAAGTAGAATGTGAAGGAAAAGTACTGGAAGTAAACAAGAATTTTTTTTGTTGTTCTTGTAGTTACATAGTTTTAACCCAATGATCACTGGTTTACATACCAGTGCCGACTGCCGAGTCAAATACAGACCAAATTACTAATTTTAGCTATTTTGAGGTCTTGCATCTTTGAACATACTTTCATCCCCCCTCCTCCCTCTTAGATTTTACCAGGCAAGAAATGAAAATGTTTTAAAATTGTATTGTGAAGTATAGTTATATTTATTGGACTGGTTACCACTGGTACAGGACTGCCTTTATTCTAGCCCCTAATGAGCAATTTTCATGCCACATGTGTCTGCTATTCTGGATTATGTATTTTGGGGCCCAAGTATTATTTCACCATGCACGAGGTGTTTACTTGCACTTATATTTAGAAATCTACTAAAAATGCTGAGGGGGGGGGGGGGGGGTAAAAACTTTCAAAAGGGAATATCTGTTTATATTTTTTTCTTTAGATTGAAGGTCAGGTCATTATTTCTGCTGCATTGAGATGACACTTCCTTAACTTGTTTTTAACAATTTTCTTCCGCCTTCTGATTTAGTTTCCTCAATATTTGCCTGATTTCTGGTCTGCATAGTCAAATATATATATATATATATATATATATATATATATATATATATATATATATATATATAATTAGCATTTTGGGGGAATTCTTAAAACACTCCTATTTTGATAATGCAGCAAAGACTTTCAAAAACTGGCAGACTATTTTTTTGCAGTATTATGGTAGTGTTTAGGAAGATTCTTCCAGCTACACCCTCCCAAATCCACCATCTTGTGCCCCTTCATCTCCCTGGGTGAACACATGTTTTGTTCCTGACTCCTTTCCAAAGTCCCCAGGTAAGGAAGTTTTTTGGTTCAAATAAGGTGATGCTTGCAGATTTTCAGATTGGTTAACCCATTGCCACTGGGGAAAATGCTATACTCATTTTTCATATTTTTGTGAAATGTCTCTGTACATAGATGGCTCTGCTAGTGCTTAGCCACAAAGGAGTTAATTAGTAGATCTTGTGACCTTACCTGATTTCACTTTCCTTGGCATGTGCGTACATGCCATGCCCATCGGCAATGGTCAAAACAAATATGTATCAGAGTAATGATAAAGTAAAGTGGTATAAAAGGGTAAAAACAAATTAAATTATTAGAATAAGTAGACAAAAGAAGGGGATGAAGAAAAGAAGGTAAAGGAGAGGGTAGTTTGGTAGTGAAAAGGGTACAGAGGGGGAGCTGATGGGGTACAGTATAAGGTACAGGTTAGAAAGTTAAGGAGTTAACCCATATTTGCTGGGCCATGCCCATAGCCATTATAACAAACTGACTCATCATGCAGGGTATGGCTTTAGGCGTCATGATGTGCTAGAGCAAGTTGAGCAGAAAGTTCCACTACATGAAGCAGACTCCTGGGCCAAACAGCAGGATGGTTGCAAGAAATCACCATATATCAAAGATCATGTAGCCTGTCATCCTTTTTAGCATGGAACCTAGGAAGTGGACAGATGGGGTTGGAAAAGAGAAGGGAAAACGAGAGGAGGAGAGGGAAATAAGAAAAAAAGAGGTGCTTCCCAACACTGGTTAATGGAGTAGCACTGTAATGATATCGCATCATAGTCCGTGAGGCAGGCAAGTAAGTCTTCTCCACAATCTGACCAATTTTTTTTTATAGATAGGACAGTTCCAGTGGAAGTATTGAGGGCATGTGGAAAATGGAGTAGTGTTGAGGGAGGTAGTATTATCGAGAGGTGGACAAAAGGCAGTTAAGTAGAAATAAAGGATGATGGGGTAGTTGATGAAGAAGGTTGAGGGAGTAGAGGTGATGAAGTTGAGCATGTTGGGAGAGTAGGAAGGTCTCCTGGAGATTGAGTGTTGACTTGGGTAGTAGTTTTGTAGTGTTTGGAACTGTGGTCAAAGGAGAGCCTGGGGTCGGGGCATTGGGATAATTTGAATTGGTGGGGCTATTTGATGAAGGGGCATGCCTCATTGCCCCTAATAAGGGTATAACATCCAGGTAAGCCTGGAGTATGTTGGGGAGCAAAACAGTCAACCCCTCAGGGTCCCTTTGAGGGGTATGGGCTAGACACCTAAAACGGGAGTAATATGCCCATGGCTCCCTCAGGCTGTTCAGGACTGGCACAAAGTCAGACTTTCATCCTTTCAGGTCTCACACGTTAGGAAGTGGATAGTAGAAGGGGTTGGGGAAGGGATGGAACCGAAAAGTAGGAGGGGAAAAAAGACCATGCAAAATTAGTTGAGTCAAGGGCTGAGTCCCAAAGCAGGGGAGTTCCCAGTCTTTGCCTCCTAAGCCCCCCACGACAACAACAGGCAAGTGATTTGGGGGGGGTCCCTACACTGGGCCTCAGTACATGTCACCTATGCCACCCCACAATAACAACAGGCATAGAATGGGGGGGAATATGTAAAGTAAAAGAATGGAATTCATCCTATATCTCCTAGGTTTACTAATTATTGTGCGCTAATATGCCAAGTTTTTTCTGACAAAGTGGTCTAACTCACACAGGTTCCTACTGTCAAAGGGGTTCAGGTTTGTCCCTGGCAACCTTCTTGTCAGATCTTGCTACATCTTTTTCATGTGCTAAATTATTTTCAAATTATCTTTGAAGGTATATGAGAGATATTTACTTCACTTTCTTTAGTGAGAGAAATTACAAGTATATTTCAGTGTAGATTACTGTGTCAACACCTTAATTATATATAAAAGACAAGGCTTTATATCTCCCTTGAGATGACAAATGGATTGTTCCCCAGGACTTTTCAGCATAGTGCTATTAAGCATTTCACTATGTTAAAGTAAAATCAGTAAATTTCCTACTGATTATTCATTTTATAGTTTTGTAATAGTTTTACATAGGCACCAGCCTTCAAAAGTTTTCAGTAGTGTTAGAACTCAACAGTATCAATAATAGAGGTATTGCTACAATGTGTAATAATAATATTTGCAATGACAAGAATTTTTAATTTAAGATTTTCTGGGAGGTGGAAGGGGAACATATATACACACTTACAGGTCATACATAAATCAATCTGTGTTGTAATTGGTTTAATATTCCATCTTTTACTACATATATAAATAGTGAGCTTCAATTATGGTGTAGTTCTGGAATTCATATGAAAACAAAATCACAATCTGTTTCCGATGTATTTCACTTATTTAAAATGTTTATATACAAGAAAAATATCCCATGGAACAGGAATAATATGCTACATCATGAAAGTGACCTCACCTGTAAATATTACATGTAATCAACTTAACTGAGATTGATAAGGACACAACACTGGGTCATATTTGGTTCTACCTAAACCATGGGCTTTGCATCTTGAAGTTGGAACCAATAGCCGCACTCACAGCGCTTGGACTCTCCCTTCTCCAGCCACATCCAGTTGATGCTAGTGGCATCTTCTTCACAAATGCAGCCAACTAATCGCCTGTCGTAGAAGGAGGGGACACTTGTTGGGTTGGTCTGGTCTCCACTCACACGCTTGTATACCCTCATGTCAAAAGGGTTCTGAAATGGAAAGATAATTTTGTTAAAGTTACCCACTAGTACCAGATACAAGTATACTGTCCACTATAGTTTTGTTTTGCTAATGTATATATGGCTTCAAAAGCCTACCAGTTACCATCTGTTACCCTATTTCAGAGTTTTTTCCTGTTTCTATTATAATTCATCTTCATCAGCATTAATATCAAGTTATTAACCTAAAGCTGCCAGAAACTTGTAATGCTCACTGTAGTTCAGTTTTGTGAAATTTGTTTACACATGGGTTTATAAAGTGTTCAGCCCCAAGGAGGTAATTGGTATTCTATGTGATCCCCCCACCCCCTTCAATTTTTTTTTTTTTTTTTTTTTTTTTTTACTAGCTAATAATATTTACATTAATACTGTTAATATCATCATCATTGACATTATGACATGTTTTTATGTTATTAATAATCCTAGTGGCAATAGATATTAACCCTTCAATGACAGTATCTGAAATCTCTCGCTGACACCAGTGACTTCTGCAACTGTACTGCTGTTTCGCCAAGGAGTCCACTACATGTAGTGAATCTTTCAACCTGACTTGCTTTGACATGTCGGGATACCTATAGCCATACCGGGCATGAAGAGTTGGTTTGTTATGATGGCTACAGGCATGGCCTGGTGGATACGAGTTAAAAACACAATTTCCAAAAATCAACCAAGATAGGTTGGGTTAGTGACTGACTTTGTGACTAAGCACTTGTTGAGTGATCTTTGTGTATAATTATAAATATAATTAACCCAATGGCGACGGGTCACGGCTATCGCCGTCATAACAATACGCCCGATTTGAGGCGTGCGGCTGTCCGCAGCGGCGCCGCGCCAAAACGCCCCGAGTCAATGATTCGGCTTGATGTACCGAATTCACGCGCTCAGAGTCGGCGCGCTGCCGCCGTTCGCCAGAGCATAGAGTTTTTTTTTAATTTTCTATACCCGGCGCCATTGGGTTAAGAAACTAAACTCCAAGTGGACATGCAATGTATGTATATGCTATCCCCAGTGGCACTGGATTAACAATGTGATAAATTAAATAGTAATTAAGTTCTTGGTGACTCTAGTCCTTCAAGTGGGGGGTAAGGGATGCTGAGGCATTACTAAACTGCTTATGATAGTACATGAAAACTTAAGAAATTGTAAATACAAATACAGTCTTTGCCTGCAAGTTCACTATCATATATGCACTATATTCATGGCTGTGTATGTTTGTTTATTTAAATGGCATTCATAGATGAACTAACCCTTTGCCACCAGGTGGCATGTACATACATGGCATGGCATGTCTGGACTGTATCCCGGGTGGTATGTATGGACATGCCGTGCGCACTATGGTGACGACACAATCCCCCGGCAGCAGGGGAATGCAACCCAAGAGAGAGGGCTTTCATATTGGGAAAGGGTTAACACTTTTTTTTTTTTTTTTTTTTTTTTTAATCAGCCAAAGACTGTCAAGATCTGTTTACAGGTGTGTAAAACAAGAACATTTACCAGTAAAGCTTATTCACTGTATAAAATCAAGTCAGTTACCTGAAAACAACTTTTTAATTCAAACGAACTACACTTTTGTTTCATGCATATAAATCAAGCTAATTCTGAAAGGTTCTCTCCTTGCTTCACATGAATGGTTCAATTACCTCATTACCAGCTGCCTTAGACAGCAGTTCCTGCTTCTCCAAACCAGTAGCATGCTCCACGGGATCAGCCATCACTGTTGAAAGAAGAAGAAGGAATCACATCTTAATATTCTTTATATTACCCAATATTAATTCTATGCAATAACAACACACAATTTTATAAAAATCAGTACTGGGCAACACCTTCAGCTGTCAAACTCATCAAGCCGGGCATGGCTAAAGAGCAAGTCAAGCAGAAAGTTCTGCTACATGTAGCGGACTCCCAGGCAAAACAGGACAGTTGCCAGAAGTCACCAGAGTTGGTGATGCCCAGAGGTTTTTGATACCCTTATTGATGAGTTAAAATCCAATCTTAGGAGAAGATGTTCAACATAATCCACTGTTGGATTCTATCAGCTAGCATGCAAACACCACCTAGTTTCAAAGGTATACAAAACAAATAAACCTTAGACCTTATTTCAGTGTAATCTCTTGCAAAGACTTCAGTTAATTGATTCTTCTGACATCCAGCCACCAAAACTGCCAAATGCTATACAATATTCAGTCTGATTAAATGTTTTCTTACATTTACATAAAAATCTTTGAAGCCTAAAGCCCTTACCAATCATACATAATTTCAGATATTGACTAATCATCAAAAAGAACAAATTACAAAGAGAACACAAAAAGTATCCCTTAACTGAAGTAAAGCCATCCACTCTATATTAGAAAGTTAAAAAGTTGGCTTTACCAAAGAATATAGTCCAAAGGCTATCTCAAACCAACTTCACTGTCAACAATACTGAGGATTTTACTGGGGTCACAGATAGTGCTACTTATCCCACCCTGAAAATTTGCATAGACTGGTTTTTATATTGTCTAACCCTGTATGTATTTTGCAATCGCAAATAGAAAAGGGATTTTAGTAAACAAACATGAAATGCTATTTTGGGAGAACTAATATAGTCAGATTTTAAGCAAGGAAAGACAATACAAACAAATCATGCAACTCAGAACAGCATAGAGGAAAGTAGTACAAGTGGTACTATCCCTAAATATGCATTTAAGCATCATTTCACATACTTTTACCACAATTGTCTCCAAATCATAGCAACTACCATTATATTTCATTTAAAAACTAATTCCTCTGATATCTAAAGATGTACATTGTTGTGGGAGAGGTTAGGAGACAGAGTGAGGCCTGAGGCCACGTATCTTGGACCACAGCCCTTGCCTCAACTTATCTTGCATGGTCTTTTCTTCTCCCCCTTTCATAGTAAATATAAGGCCAGCTGTGCCTGTTTTGTTTATTACTCTATTTGGTTAATGTACCTAATGTACAGAATTTTAATTAACAAATATGAAATGCTACTAAAATGGAAGAATAACATGCAAACTAATCAAAACAGTCAAATTTAAAGTCCGGAAAGACATAATTATGTCAATTTTAAAATAAAGGTGCCAAAAATTTTTGTTTGGAGACTATTCCCTTCTTCGCTTATTGACCAAGGCAATGTAAATATACCATTTAACTCAGAAGACGGCACTCGGGAAAGTAATACGAGCTACTATCTATTGTTTGACACACATTTACAGGTAATTTCACGTTGATTTACTATAGTTTCTTTCCAAATGATATAAAGTAAACTTAGTGTGACGTCACTATATGAGCATTAATACGCGATTTGTCAATGACATTGGCTACAGAAGTTGTTTTGCACACAGTATTTGAACTTGTGTGGAGGGTGTAATGAACCAGTGAAATGTCCATAAGACCATGGACTCCATTTAATAAAACAGAGTGCCTCAAATGAAAACAGTTGAAATTTGATATTACGCAACATATCTACACCTATTTCTTCCTGTGACAGCAGAGCTCTACCCATCCTCTGGTTAAAAATTAGATATCTATTTTTACTTTCGGCTAAAGTATAATAAATAGCAATGGCTAGGAAAAGACGCCGATCAAAAGGGGGTCCGGCGGCATAGCTCCCAAGTTAAGAAGGTTTTTGTTTTTTATGGCCCCAGCTAGGGAAGTATGAGAAACGGGAGGGGGTCTGGGGGTGAGGGTTAGGAAGGTTTTTGGTTCATACGGCAATCTTTGTAATAGTTTATTTGTTTAGGCAATACTGTGTTTCATCTTCTGCGGCTGCATCTGAACTCAGGTTTTTCTTTTTTCCACTATTATGTGAAATGCTATTGTTGGCTTAGGGTTTTTCATTTTTAAACTTTCTTTTACCTTTTAAATTACCTTCAAATAACCTTAAATTTTGTGTGTGTGGGGGGAGGGGGGGGATTTGGCTCATCTTTGAAATGTTTTCTTTACAGTTTTAAAATCAAAATTTGTGTGGGGAATCTGTGTGGTTTGGATTTTGGGTCCCTACGTTACCCTGACTGTCTCTGGAGGACGTGTCACTCTCAGTAATTAATACCAGACAGTTAAATAAATTTTGAATTTGGTGTTGGGGACGTAGTCTTTGGCAAGTGCATTCTTATTGTAAAGAATTCCTTTTTCCTATTCATGATTGTCTCTTATTTTCATTTAGATGCTTACCAAATTACTATGAGTTGCATAATTTCCCTGTTATCAACTTGGTACTGGAATACCATAAATGAAAAGTGCCTTATTTTATTGTTCTATCTACTATAGACAATGTTTACCTTGTACCATACAGCTGTGTGGAACAATATATACTGTGGATTTCCTGCAGAAAAAAACTAATTTTTCCAAAAGCAAACCACTTTCCCTTTACTCATGTTGACCCATTCTTTATTCATTCTGCTTTATCTCACAATTTCCTAATCATACTTCAATCTCTGCCCTACTATCAGTTCTCTTTCGTAAAATTTACAGCAAGACTTCCCATAACACAGTAAGAAATATATAGATGACGCAAGTGTTTATTTTGTCTTGATTATCTTCATGGTTTATGTTACCCTTTGTTATTATAAGTGGAAAATACAAACATATCAAATCACCTTACATGTTGGATAACAAAAAAATATTATATATATCCTGAAACTGCAGATACGCAAGGAAAAATCACTTTCCTGCTGA